>NC_057798.1:557868651-557914480 GCF_018294505.1 Triticum aestivum
GTGGTGACAATGGGGTGTTCTATTGATTCACTTGATGTATGTTTTGGCACGCAACTCGCGGATTCCTGAGGTGACATTTGGGTAATCTATGCATAGTGGTTGATGCATCTTTTCATCCTTGTTTCTCAGGTAGGAATGTTGGGGCACTCTTTGAGATTCTTTGTGTTGGATTGACTATTATGAATCTGAAGTTGTTTGATGCATATCGTATAATTGACCCACTGATACTTGTGGTGACATTGGAGTATCTAGGTGACATTAGGGTTGACTGATGTGTGTTATATGGTGTTATTTTACTACGAACTCTAGGGTTGTTTGTGACACTTATAGGAATAGCTCAATGGGTTGATAGGAAAGAATAACTTTGAGGTGGTTTCGTACCGTACAAGAAATTTCATCTTATATTCTCCGCGATAGAAACTTTGGAGTGACTCTTTGTCGCACGTTGAGGGATTGTCATATGATTTAATTATGTTATTATTGTTGAGAGACTTTGCACTAGTGAAAGTATGAATCCTATGCCTTGTTTTCAAGCATTGTAATACCGTTTTGCTCACTTTTGTTACTTGCTACCTTGCTGTTCTTATATTTTCATATTATAAAAACCAATATCTACCATCCATATTACACTTGTATCACCATCTCTTCGCCGAACTAGTGCACGTATATAATTATCATTGTATTGGGTGTGTTGGGGCCACAAGAGACTCTTTGTTATTTAGTTGCAGCGTTATTTTAGAGAGACCATCTTCATCCTACGCCTTCCACGGATTGATAAATCTTAGGTCATCCACTTGAGGAAAAATTGCTACTGTCCTACAAAACTCTACGCTTGGAGACCCAACACGAGTCTACAAAAATAAGTTGTGTAGTAGACATCAGTCCCCATATCAAATATTAAAAGATTTAACTTGCTACTGTATTCGCATTGATACGTTAACCTATTATATATATAAGAAATCATTGTTGGTTAAAAAGAGAAAAATAGACAAAAACATCTCCCAAAAATCAAGCCATTTATTTACAATGTGGTTTGACCAGATAAAAGAAAAAATGATAGAAAATAACACCTAAAAGCAAAACATTAGGAACTTCATTTGGCAGACCTTTATTATAGCCGATCATCAGCATTAGATGGTCTACTAGCAAAAAAACAATAGATGGCCAAAATTGTATCCAAATACTATAAACGTTGACAAGCTGCATGCATATTACTCCCCCCGTTCTTAAATATAAGTCTTTTTAGTGATTCCAATAAGAGACTATATATGGAGCAAAATGAGTGAATCTGCAGTTTAAAATATGTCTTTATACATCCATATGTAGTTTGTATTGAAACATCTAAAAAAATATTTAAGAACGGTGGAGTATAAAAATAGATGGCCAAAATATGGTAGAAAATCTCTACTACTTAAAAAGAACTTAAAGTTTTCATTTCACCTTTCTTCCCACCATCCCTTCGTCCAACCTTTCATTTATATTATAATCAATCACCTTAATTAACTTACCTTCTGAACCAATTACACTTTAATTTACTTACTAAACTTCTAATTAAAATATAATTTAATTCATGGCCAGAACTCGATGAACATTTATTTACACAATCACATTATTATTGACAGTTAAATCACAAGCTAACGTCCTAGAATATTTATATCCCATTGCAACGCATAGACATTGTTCTAGTAACACCTAAAAGCGAAACATTAGATGTGAGAATACCATGTAATAGTGTACTCTTCATCCCCATAAAAGAATAGTGTATTGTTCACGTCCAGAATAGATATGTGTGTTTTGTGCTCGGCTGAGGCCCCTGATCGCATTTGCTCGGCTTTAGATTTCTTTCCATGCCTTCCTTATTTTGTCTCAATTCTTTCCTTTCTTATTCTTTGTCTCCATTCCTTTCTTGCCTTATTTCTTTCCTTTCTTCCTTTATGTTGTCTCAATTCCGTTATCATTTGTTGTCCCCATTCCTTTCTTGCCTTATTTCTTTCCTTCCCTTCTTTATTTTGTCTCAATTCCTTTCCTTCATTAGTTTTTGTCCTCATTTCTTTCTTGCCTTATTTATTGCACGTCTTCCTTTTTTTCAATCCTTTCTTTCCTTTTTGATTATTTAATTCCTAAGACGGTTCCTTAATACCAGGAAGCTGAAAAACATATATAAATTGGAAGAATTCCATGTGAAGGGGTGAGGTGGGATTTTTTATAACAACGGAGTTTGTGCAACATTGATGGGCAGACCCATAGTCTCCATCCATCCATCCATTACAAATACATTTTATCTCTGTTTAAGAATAAAAGAGGTATTTGATGGGTTAGCTAGTGTGTGCCTAGTCTTGAGGTTGATCCCCCACGAGTGCAAAAAAATTTAACGAGAATTTCTTAGCGTGATGGAGGGCGGGATGGGTGCTCTACCATAGAAAAAGGCTGACGGACGATGGGAAAATAAACGACGTACAAAAGATATAGAAGGACTAAAAAAGGTGAAGAAACAATTCATTCTTTAATATTAGGTACAGATACAGATAGAAAATACGTTACTTCTCGCAGCTTATTAAACCAGAAAAAATTGGAGCAGGGAATAAAACTTACTCCCTGGTGCACCGACCCTTGTCATATCGTGAATGAACTCCGCTGTCACATCAAATCCCCCCGTTTTTTTCTTAAAATTTGATAAATTATTCGATTTTTTTTTAAAAATGTCTATACTTTCAGGAAAATGTCCTTAAAATTTTAAAAATATTTACAAAATCAAGGTATTTTTCATTAAAAATATTCGCAAATGTGAAAAAAATCACACTTCCAAAAGAAGTTCAAATTTCGAAAAAAATAATTTATTTTAAAAAATATTCAAATTTTCAGCAAAAAGATGAAAAAAATACATTAATAGTTTTTGAGCTACTAAAAAACGCTTTAGCTACAATACCCCTGTCGGTCGCTATAGTGCCTGGCCCGGTTGTACAGTACTGATTTTTTATCTGCTACAGTATTTAAGAAAATCTCCTACAAAAGGTCCATCCTAGGTGATAATATACCGCGCTACTAATGTATCACCAAGTCGTGTTTTTCCTGGTGGCTATTATTCTATTAACAAGGGAAAACCCTATTGGACGCTCGCTGCGTCGAGTTGTCGAGGCTTCGCACAGAGAGGCGAGCGACTAACGATCAACATGGGCCGGCCCAGTTAGGATATAGCACAGGCGCTACAGCGTCCCGGTTTTGGAAACCTTCTGGAGGGTTCCTGAACGGTTTTGGGAACCTTCTAGAAGGTTCTTGAACCAGGTTTTCACTGATTTTTTCTGTTTGCTTTTTCTTTATCATGTTTTTTTCTGTTTCTTTATTTCATCTTTCAATTCCTTTTTCTTCTCTTTTTATTTTCTTTTTGTTCATGTTTCAAATTATGTTTAGGAGTTCCAAAAAATCATCCAATTTCAAAATTTGTTCACAAAATTCAAAAAATGTTCATGTTTTCAAATTTTGTTGTGAGTTTCCATAAATGTTTCCATTTAAAGAATTGTTCGCAAATTGCAAAAAAAGTTCATGTTTCAATTTTTGTTTGGGAGTTTCAAAAAAATGTACGCAAGTTTTAAAAACTGTTCATGTGTTCAAGTTTTGTTTGGTAGTTTCAAAAAATGTTCCTAGTTTTAAAAAAGTTCGAGTATCCAAAATTTGTTTTTGAATTACAAAAATGTTCGGGTTTTGGGAGATTTTACAAAAATGTTCTCATTTTCAAAAATTGTTTGCATTTTTCGAATTGTTGAGTTTTACAAATGTTGTTCACAATTTCTAAAAGTGTTCGCTATTTCATAAAACCTTCACGTTTTTTTCCTCAAAAATAGCGTTTCTCAAAGAATGTTCACACTTCCAAATTTGTTCGGAATTTTTCAAAATTGTTCTCCGTTCCAAAATATGTTCTCAAGAAACAAAAAAATGTTCGTGCTTTACAAAATTGTTCACGCTTCCAAATTTGTACAGGATTTTTTAAAATTGTTTTTTGTTTCAAAATTTGTTCTCAAGATTCAAAAAATGTTCGTGCTTCAAAAAATAGTCCGCGCTTCCAAATTTGTTCCTTAGATTAAAAAATGTTCATGCTTCAAGAAACTGTTCACAAATTCCAAAAAATTCAATTTCCGAAAAATGTTTGGGAAATTCAAACTTTTTGGTTTTCATAAAATTTGTTCACATGTTCGAAAAATGTTAATGTTTCAAAATTTGTTCACAAATTCCAAAAATTGTCCACATGTTTAATTTTTTTTACTAATTCAAAAAATTGTTCCTGTTTCCGAAATTTGTTCACAGATTCCAAAAAAATACTGCAGTTTTAGAAATTTGTTGACAATTTTTTAAAAAAAATCATGATTTGGAAATCCATTTCCCAAGTTCAAAAAATGCGCAAGTCTTGCAAAAATAGTTTAATTTTGAAAAATGTTCAGTTTTCCAATTTTGTTATTGTTTTCCAAATACATTTTGCTTTTATGAAAAGTAGTTTATAATTTATATATATATTCACGTATTCAATTTTTTGTTCCTGTTTTGTTTTAAAAAATTGAGTCCCCTAATAATGTTTGCGTTTCAAGAAGAGTTTATTTTTTATAAAATTATGCTTCAAATTTTAAAACAAGTTTTTATGTGCCGCGGATTATAGTTCATATACTCCTGGTTGCCATTGTACATACTAAACCTCAGTTACTACAGTGGTTACGTACTCGCTTCTCTAACGGGAGGACTTGAGTAGGATCCCTTTCCCGCAAGTTTTATTTTTTTGGTATTTGGCGGACTGGTTTTTTATTGTTCACCGCAGCTGTCAGTTTCTTTAAGTATGGTGCTGCCAATGCTTCCGAGCAACTCGCCTGACAAGGTGACTAGCCCGTAGCGCGTATATGTAGCAGGTCGCGGGTTCGAGTCCTGTAGGCAACATGTTCTTTTTTTGCGAATTTTACATTTCGTGAGAAGGCAGCGGATGGGCCGGCCCAGTCGCGGGCCTCCTGTGCGTCGCGTGAGCTGTTCGCCGCAAAATGCGGCGTATAGGAACTCTCATTAACAAGTTCACAAGAGGTTTTATTGGATTTTCGATCCGTGCTACAATACATACTAATAGGCCGGCCCGAGGCGGACTCAGAACATAACAAATCTCCTAAAAAAAGAGGTGCATAATTTTTTTGGATTTTCGATCCATTCTACAGTACATACTAATGGGGCGGCTCAAGGCGGACGCAGAACGTAACAGATTTCTAAAGAAAAAAGATCTCCGCGGTGTATTTTATAGAAAGACTATTCTATCCGTTATTATGAAGGGGGTTAGAACAGACCTCGTCCGTTGATTCGTTTAGGGGTTGTACCAAAACAGAAGCGAACACAAAATAGTTTCAACTGTTATAGTACAAGTTTGTATTATTACTAATCAGCGCGGTGTTGTGAGCAGGATGTACCAATTCAGTGGTAAATCCAGTTTGATGAGATCGAAAATATCGTCCATCAGACATGTTGAGCGGGTGCCGACTTCTGCTGAGAATCATGGAGCTGTCCGCCTTGTAATTTAGGTTGATTACTTTTTGCGGCTTATTTTTTTGATAAAAAACATTTCATTCAATTGATATATCGAGGTGATACAACCGTATTAAAGAATGCCCGGCCTCTGCATAGCGTGATGCACACAGCCAACATGTCCAACAAGCCTAAAAATAAATATCGTTTTACAGCAAAAGTAAATCAATCCAGCCTAGGATGGGGCAACGCCTATCCGGAGATTACACCGCCATCCATGTTGGGAGAAAACCTCCCTGGTTGTATGCTCCAGCCGTGTAGACGCCATCATAAAAAGGTCTCTGTCCTCCGGCCTCTGCAGGATAGACCACGTACGGAGCCATCGCGTACACGCATGGATAACCTGCACAGGAGATGAAACATATTTATTGTTAAAAATCACATCATTTCTGGTGAGCCACGGTGCCCAACATAAGGCAGCCGCTCCCATGAGTAGATGTGCAGAAAATTGTTTATCGATACCCCGCAACTAATTGCCGAACATGTTACGCGCACTACGTGGGGGATATAGATTTGAAACTACTTGAACTATGGCCCAGACTATACGAGTAAACTTACACTCAAAAAATAAGTGTTTGATGGACTCGTCATGTTGGCAAAAGACACATGTCTTGCTACCTTGCCAGTTGTGTCGTGCCAAGTTATCTCTAGTTAAGATGACCCCTCTGTTTAAAAACCAGAGGAATATCTTCACCCTTAGGGGAATTTTGAGATTCCACAATTTCTTGTTATCAACCGGTACATCAGTGTGGGTCATTGCATCATACAAGGATTTGACTAAAAAGGTACCATTCTGATGCAAATTCCATCGGAACTTCTCTGGTTCGACTGACAGCTGAATGGCCTCCAGACGATTGAGTAATTCATTTCATGCTACCAGACGAGGCCCAATAAGGTCCCTACGGAAAGAAATATCAGGGTTTTCTTGTCCCAATACTTGTTTGATCGTGACTAATTTATGTCTGACGATCCTATACAAGCTAGGATATTGCACCATAAGAGGAGTGGCCCCCAGCCAGGTGTCTTCCCAGAATCGAACCTGAGAACCATCCCTAACCGAGAAAGTACCAAATTGAAAAAAGAATTCTTTGGCCTTCATCACGCCACTCCAAAAATGTGAATCACCGGATTTCCAATGAACTTGAGAAATGGCTTTAGACCCCACGTACTTGTTACGAATGATTTCCTGCCATACTACATTCTCAGTGAGTAGTTTGTATACCCATTTACTCAAGAGAGCGATGTTTTTAATCTCAAGATCCTGAATTCCAAAGCCCCCTTGACTTTTATGTCGGCATAATATACTCCACCTAGCCAGCCGATATTTCTTGGATTCATTATCACACTGCCAAAAAAATCTGGATCTAAAATAATCGAGACGTTGTAGAACCCCTTTAGGTAAGTGGAAGAATGACAACATGTATAGAACCATGTTGCTGAGGACGGAATTAATTAGAATCAACCGTCCCCCATACGACAAGAGTTTGGCCTTCCAGCTGGCTAGGCGTTTCTCAAGTCTTTCTTCCACTTGCTTCCACTCAGCGATAGTTAAACGCCGATAGTGAATAGGAATACCTAGATACCTAATCGGGAATTGGCCGAGCTGACAGCCAAAAATCTCAGCATACTCAGATGCGGACTCTGCAGCATCGCCGAAGCAGAAAAGCTCGCTCTTATGGAAGTTAATTTTGAGACCAGAGAGCTCCTCAAATGCACATAAAAGTAATTTGAGGTTTCTAGCTTTATCTAGGTCATGATCTAGAAAAAGTATAGTGTCATCCACATATTGTAGAATAGACAGTTCTTCTTCTACCAGATGAGGAATCACGCCGCTAAATTGACCGGCCACCTTAGCCCGCTCAACAAGGATAGCTAACATATCAGCTACAATGTTGAACAAAATAGGGGAAGCAGGGTCCCCTTGGCGAAGCCCCTTCCTAGTTTGAAAGTAGTTGCCAACATCATCGTTGACTTTGATAGCCACACTACCTCCAGAAACAAAACTCTCTACCCATCGACACCATTTTGGTGAAAACCCCTTCATGCGCAAAGTTTGCAAAAGAAATGGCCATTTAACTTTGTCACGTGCTTTTTCGAAGTCTATTTTGAATATGACTCCATTCAACTTTTTACGGTGGAGCTCATGCACAGTTTCATGTAACACAAAAACTCCATCTAGTATGTTGTGTCCTTGCATAAACGCTGTTTGAGTGGTTTGACCACGTGGTCAGACACCCCGTTCAACCTATTAGTTGCCACCATTGTGAATATCTTAAAGCTGACATTTAGAAGGCAAATCGGTCTATATTGTTGAATACGACTAGCCTCCTTAGTCTTGGGCAGAAGAATAATTTCCTCAAAGTTTAAACGGGCAATATCAAGGTTTTCAGCATGCAGTTGGTTAAACAACTGAACCAAATCCGCCTTGATCATATCCCAAAAACATTGATAAAACTCTGTCGGAAAACCATCTGATCCCGGAGCCTTGTTGTGTTCCATTTGAAACACCCAAAAAGATGAAGCAGGGAATAAAGCTTGCTCCCTGGTGCACTAGCATTTGTCATATCCTGAAAGAACTCGGCTGTCATGTCAAACCCCTTTTTTCTCCCTTCTGCTTTAGACTAATGGGCCGCAGCAAATATCCTTGTTTGGCTTGTGAACTTGATGTGTGTTGTGACCTGGAAGCTTGCTGCCTTGCACCACTCAACTTGGAGCTGCGATGAAAATCTCCTGTTTGCTCACTCGAGAACAAAACCTCAACACTTTTCATACACCCTTTGACTGAACTGGATCACGTCGGCAAGCTCCTGTAGAAGCGAAGGTGGCGATTTCACAACCATGGAGCACACGTTCGACTGGGACTCGTAGAGAAAACGTGATCTTGGCCCATTTGACTTGCGAAGATCTTATCCCAATCCCGTGAAAGAAATGAAGGCAACATAAAGCAGAGAAAGAAGAGACTCTGTCTGCGTCTCATTCGCGGCAGCAACCAGTCCCAGAAACGTCGTCAGGAAAACCCGCCGTTTTGTCGACCGCAAGCTAAGCCCTACTCACGCGACACACGGCACATGCAGTGAACCCGACTGAAAACACCGGGCAATAACACCAAGATCTATCCGTGCACATGTTCCCGATCAAATGAACAGTCATCTGATTGACGCACTGTTGCACCAGACACCAGAGTTTGATCTGTCAATAGCTATGCGTGTCTGTTTCAAAAAAAAAAAAAAGCTATGCGTGTACTGCAGGCCCACCTACAAATATTTCAGAATACATGCTCGTTCATGATGCATACATACACTGTTGCATCCAACTACAAGATTCTGTACGTAATGCGTCCGTGTTGGCAGAATCTACAGCAACTCATCCGCCCACACAGCGTGCTGGCGCCAGGAATAATGCGTTTCCAGGTGTCGTTGGATTGCCTCCATACAGATCATCGTTCCATTTCTAAAGTCTAAACCCCTTGTCCAGAGACAAAGTATGCTGTATGCAGACATCTTTATATCAAGGAAAAAGCAATACATGAATACGATGTAGCTAGCCCACACACGGAAGTGTGCATTTTTATAAACATTTGCTTCGCTTTGCTTTGCTTGTCGCGATGAATGATGGAACGGCTGAGAGGACGAGAGGAAAAATCTTCAGAAGGTGCCAGGACAGGTTGGCCCAGGTGGTGCGCAGCTGAAAACAACCCTCACTCGCCTCCAAAACTTGATTTGTTAATTATGCCAGCAAAGCCGTGCATAAGATAAGCTCACAGGGATTCGGGGGCACGAACCATAGTAGAGCCTAATCCAAACAGGGGTTGCTTGTGGCTGCAACGTCTGAAGCGTATCATCGTCATGGACGGAATTGGTGGATTTCTACATTTGAGACACGCGTCGCTGTCCAACTCGATATACCGCGATCCGTCCAACGCCCCGGGGGCCCGCGACGACGTCGACGCACGATTTTAAAAGCTCAGTCTGCACGAACGGAGTACTTTATACATTTGGTATTGTATAAATATAAATAATTATCTCTAAAAACTTGATTAAAGTTTTTAAAGTTTTTTTTTTTGAAACAAGGCAAACGATTTGCCTTTTTCATTGATTAAAGAAGAAGAGAGTTGTCCGGTTAATTAAAGAAAAACCGGACGAAAACCTAAATTACAAACCCCACAAGGACCACACATGGACGACCTGGCCACAAGCAAGATCACGACACAACCAACGACACAGCCGTCAAGGGGTAGCACCGAATAACAAAGCAACGCCAAACAGTCCACCGCAACGTTGAAGACATGGCAGCTCTTATTTTGCCGACGAGCATCACAGGAGAAAGTTGTAAGCCTCGCACCGACCTAGTCCAACGCAACACCCGAAGAGCACCGCTCGTTGAAAACCGCCCTAATGGAGTTATCGCTGCTGCAGTGGCCCCGCTGCCCGCAGTCCCGCCTTCTCTGTCACAGCCAGAAACCAACATAGGCACACCCATTGGCGCACCGGACCTTCGGCATCAGAAGTACAAGCTGTTGGGAATCGATACATGGAAAACAAAAAAAATTCTACGCCCACGCAATGATCTATCCATGGAGATGCATAGCATCGAGGGGGGGGGGGAGTATGTCTGCGTACCCTCGTAGACCGTAAGCGGAAGCGTTTCACAACACGGTTGATGTAGACAAACTTTCTTCGCGCTCCAACCGATCTAGTACCGAACATACGGCACCTCCGCGTTTTGCACATGTTCAGCTCGGTGACGTCCTCCGCCTTCTTGATCCAGCAAGACGGCGAGGTAGTAGATGAGTTCTGGCAGCACGACGGCGTGGTGACGGTGATGGTGATGTGATCTTCGCACGGCTTCGCTTAAGCACTACGAAAATATGACCGAGGGAGTAAACGGTGGACGGGGGCGCCGCACACGGCTAAGACAATGTTGCGTGTCCCTGTGTGTCCCTAGGGCCCCTGCCTTGCACTGCGCCCCCTCTTTCCTTGTATAAATAAGGTGGAAGGAAAGAGCGGGAGAGGGAAGGAAGGGGGAGTCCTACTCCACTCTTTCCTTTCCCTCCCCTCTTTCCTTCTCCTCATAGGTCCGACCTCTGTAGGGGCGCACCAGCCCCTTGTAGGCTGGTGTGTTCCCTCTATTGGCCCATAAGGCCCATATCTTTGTCGGGGGTGCCCAAAACTCCTTTCCGGTGACCCTCCAAACACTTTCGGTGTCCGAATACCATCGTCGTATATATCAATCATTACCTCTTGACCATTTTGAGACTCCTCGTCATCTCAGTGATCTCATCCGGGACCCCGAACAACATTTAGTCACCAAATCACATAACTCATATATTATTATATCGTCAACGAACGTTAAGCGTGCGGACCCTACGGGTTCGAGAACTATGTAGACATGACTGAGACACCTCTCTGGTCAATAACCAATAGCGGAACCTGGATGCTCATATTGGCTCCTACAGATTCTACGAAGATCTTTATCGGTCGAACTGTTATGACAACATACATAATTCCCTTTGTCCATCGGTATGTTACTTGCCTGAGATTCAATCGTCAGTATCTCTATACCTAGTTCAATCTCGTTACTGGCAAGTTTCTTTACTCGTTCCGTAATACATCACCTCGTGACCAACTCCTTAGTCATTTGCTTGCAAGCTTATGATGTGTATTACCGAGAGGGCCCAGAGATACCTCTCCGATACTCGAAGGGACAAATCCTAATCTCGATCTATGCCAACTCAACAAACACCTTCGAAGATACCTGTAGAGCATCTTTATGATCACCCAGTTACGTTATGACATTTGATAGCACACAAGGTATTCCTCCGGTATCCGGGAGTTGCATAATCTCATAGTCGAAGGAATATGTATTTGACATGAAGAAAGCAATAGCAATAAAACTGAATGATCATTGTGCTAAGCTAACAGATGGGTCTTGTCCATCACATCATTCTCTTAATGATGTGATCCCATTATCAAATGACAACTCATGTTCATGGTCAGGAAACCTTAACCATCTTTGATCAATGAGTTAGTATGATAGAGGCTTACTAGGGACATGGTATTTGTTTATGTATTCACACATGTATTTAAGTTTCCAATCAATACAATTCTAGCATGAATAATAAACCTTTATCATGAATGAGGAAATATAAAATAACAACTTTATTATTGCCTTTAGGGCATATTTCCTTCAGTCTCCCACTTGCACTAGAGTCAATAATCTAGATTACACTGTAATGAATCTAACACCCATGGAGCCTAGATGTTGATCATGTTTTGCTCGTGGAAGAGGCTTAGTCAACGGGTCTACTACATTCAGATCCGTATGTATCTTGCAAATTTCTATGTCTCCATCCTTGACTTGTTCATGAATGGAGTTGAAGCATCTCTTGATGTGTTTGGTTCTCTTTGAAACTTGGATTTCTTCGCCAGGGCAATTGTTCCAGTGTTGTCATAAAAGATTTTTATTGGACCCGATGCACTAGGTATTACACCCAGATCAGATATGAACTCCTTCATCCAGACTCATTCATTTGCTGCTTCCGAAGCAGCTATGTACTCCGTTTCACACGTAAATCCCGCCACGACACTCTGTTTGGAACTGCACCAACTGAAAGCTCCTCCATTCAATATAAATATGTATCCAGTTTGTGACTTAGAGTCATCTGGATCAGTGCCAAAGCTAGCATTGATGTAACCATTTACGATGAGCTCTTTATCACCTGCATAAACAAGAAACATATCCTTGGTCCTTTTCAGGTACTTCAGGATGTTCTTAACCATTATCCAGTGATCCACTCCTGGATTACTTTGGTACCTACCTGCCAGACTTATGGAAAGGCACACATCAGGTCTGGTACACAGCATAGCATACATGATAGAACCTATGGTTGAGGCTTAGGGATTGACCTTCATTTTCTATCTATCTTCTGTAGTGGTCGGGCTTTGAGTCTAACTCAAGTTCACACCTTGTAACACAGACAAGAACCCTTTCTTTGACTGGTCCATTTTGAACTTCTTCAAAATTTTGTCAAGGTATGTGCTTTGTGAAAGTCCTATTAAGCATCTTGATCTATCTCTATAGATCTCGATGCCCAATATATAAGCAGCTTCATCGAGGTCTTTCATTGAAAAACTCTTTCAAGTATCCTTTTATGCTATCCACAAATTCTATATCATTTCCAATCAACAATATGCCATCTACATATAACATCAGAAATGTTACAGAGCTCCCAGTCACTTTCTTGTAAATACAGGTTTCACCGAAAGTTTGTATAAAACCATATGCTTTGATCACCCAATCAAAGTGTATATTCCTACTCCGAGATGCTTGTACTAGTCCATAGATGGATCGCTGGAGTTTGCACACTTTCTTAGCACCTTTAGGATCGAAAAAACCTTCTGGTTGCATCATATACAATTCTTCTTTAATAAATCCATTAAGGAATGTAGTTTTGACGTCCATTTGCCAGATTTCATAATCATAAAATACGGCAATTGCTAACATGATTCAGACGGACTTAAGCATCGTTATGAGTGAGAAAGTCTCATCGTAGTCAACCCCTTGAACTTGTTGAAAACCTTTTATGACAAGCCGAGCTTTGTAGACAGTAATATTACCATCAGCGTCAGTCTTCTTCTTGAAGATCCATTTATTCTCTATGGCTTGCAGATCATCGAGCAAGTCCACCAAAGTCCACACTTTGTTCTCATACATGGATTCTATCTCAAATTTCATGGCCTCAAGCCATCTGTCATAATTTGAGCTCATCATAACTTCTTCATAGTTCGTAGGCTCTCCTTGGTCTAGTAACATGACTTCCAGGATAGGATTACAAAACCACTCTGGTGCGGATCGTGCTGTGGTTGACCTATGAGGTTTAGTAGCAACTTGATCTGAAGTTTCATGATCATTATCATTATATTCCTCTCTAGTTGGTGTAGGCATCACGAGAACAATTTTCTGTGATGTGCTACTTCCCAATTCGAGAGAAGGTACAATTACCTCATCAAGTTCTACTTTCCTCCCACTCACTTCTTTCGAGAGAAACTCCTTCTCTAGAAAGGTTCCATTCTTGGCAACAAAGATCTTGCCTTCGGATCTGTGGTAGAAGGTGTACCCAATTGTTTTCTTAGGGTGTCCTATGAAGACGCACTTCTCCGATTTGGGTTCGAGCTTATCAGGCTGAGGCCTTTTAACATAAGTGTTACAACCCCAAACTTTAAGAAACGACAGCTTAAGTTTTTTGTCAAACCACAGTTCATATAGTGTCGTCTCAATGAATTTAGACGGTGCCCTATTTAACGTGAATGCAGCTGTCTCTAATGCATAACCTCAAAATGATGGTGGTAAATCGGTAAGAGACATCATAGATCGCACCATATCTAATAAAGTATGGTTACGATGTTCGGACACACCATTACACTGTGGTGTTCCAGGTGGCGTGAGTTGTGAAACAATTCCACATTGTTTTAAATGAAGGCCAAACTCATAACTCAAATATTCACCTCCGTGATCAGATCGTAGAAACTTTATTTTCTTGTTATGATGATTCTCCACTTCACTCTGAAATTCTTTGAACTTTTCAAATGTTCCAGACTTGTGTTTCATTAAGTAGATATATCCATATCTGCTTAAATCATCTGTGAAGGTCAGAAAATAACGATACCTGCCACGTGCCTCAATACTCATCGGATCACATACATTGGTATGTATTATTTCCAATAAGTCATTAGCTCGCTCCATTGTTCCGGAGAACGGAGTTTTAGTCCTCTTGCCCATGAGGCATGGTTCGCAAGTATCAAATGATTCATAATCAAGTGATTCCGAAAGTCCATATGTATGGAGTTTCTTTATCTGCTTTACACCAATATGACCTAAACGGCAGTGCCACAAATATGTTGCACTATCATTATCAACTTTGCATCTTTTGGCATCAATATTATGAATATGTGTATCACTACAATCATGATTCAACAAGAATAGACCACTCTTCAAGGGTGCATGACCATAAAAGATATTACTCATATAAATAGAACAACCATTATTCTCTGATTTAAATGAATAACTGTCTCGCATAAACAAAATCCAGATATAATGTTCATGCTCAATGTTGGCACCAAATGACAATTATTCAGGTCTAAAACTAATCCCGAAGGTAGATGTAGAGGTAGCGTGCCGACGGCGATCACATCGACCTTTGAACCATTCCCGACGCGCATCGTCTCCTTGTCCTTAGCCAATCTTCGTTTAATCCGTAGCTCCTGCTTCGAGTTACAAATATGAGCAACTGAACCAGTATCAAATACCCAGGCGCTAGAACGAGCATTAGTAAGGTACACATCAATAACATGTATATCAAATATACCTTTGTTCGCTTTGCCATCCTTCTTATCCACCAAGTATTTGGGGCAGTTCTACTTCTAGTGACCAGTCCTTTTGTAGTAGAAGCGCTCAGTTTCAGGCTTGGGTCCAGCTTTGGGCTTATTATCGGGGGTGGCAACTTGCTTGCCATTCTTCTTGAAGTTCCCTTTCTTTCCCTTGCCATTTTTCTTGAAACTAGTGGTCTTCTTAACCATCAACACATGATGCTCCTTTTTTATTTCTACCTCCATGGCCTTAAGCATTGCGAAGAGCTCGGGAATTTTTTTGTTCATCCCTTCCATATTATAGTTCATCAAAAAGCCTTTGTAGCTTGGTGGCAGTGATTGAAGAACTATGTCAATGACACAATCAACTAGAAGATCAACTCCTAGCTGAGTCTAGTGATTATAATACCCAGACATTTTGAGTATGTGTTCACTGACAGAACTGTTCTCCTCCATCTTGCAGCTATAGAACTTGTTGGAGACTTCATATATCTCAACTCGGGGATTTGCTTGCAATATTAACTTAAACTCTTGGAACATCTCATATGTTCCATGGCGTTCGAAACGTCTTTGAAGTCTCGGTTCTAATCTATAAAGTATGGCACACTGAACTATCGAGTACTCATCAGATCGAGCTTGCCAGACATTCAGAACATCAGCTTCTGCTCCTTCAGTAGGCCTTTCACCTAGCGGTGCTTCAAGGACATAATTCTTTTGTGCAACGATGATGATAATCCTCAAGTTATGTACCTAGTCCATGTAGTTGCTACCATCATCTTTCAACTTAGCTTTCTCTAGGAACGAATTAAAATTCTAGGGAACGGTAGCTCGGGCCATTGATCTACAACATAGATATGCAAAACTATAAGACTAAGTACATGATAAATTAAGTTTAATTAATCATATTACTTAAGAACTCCCACTTAAATAGACACACCTCAAGTCATCTAAGTGATACGTGATCCAAATCAACTAACCCATGTTCGATCATCACGTGAGATGGGGTAGTCATCAATGGTGAACATCTCTATGTTGAACATATCTACTATATGATTCACGTTCGACCTTTTGGTCTCCAGTGTTCCGAGGCCATGTCTGTACATGCTAGGATCGCCAAGTTTACCATAAGTATTCTGCATGTGTAAAACTGCCTTACACCCGTTGTATGTGAATATAGAGTCTATCACACCCGATCATCACGTGGTGTCTCGAAACGACAAACTGTAGCAACGGTGCATACTCACGGAGAACACTTTTACCTTGAAATTTAATGAAGGGATCACCTTATAATGCTATCTTCGTTCTAAGCAAAATAAGATGCATATAAGATAAACATCACATGCAATCAAAATATGTGACATGATATGGCCATCATCATCTTGTGCTTTTGATCTCCATCTTCAAAGCATCGTCATGATCTCCATCATTACCCGCTCGACACCTTTGAAAGATCGTGGATGTCGCCTAGAGGGGGGGGGGTGACTAGGCGCTTTAAAATAATTACGGTTTAGGCTTAAACAAATGCGGAATAAACTTAGCGGTTAATTTGTCAAGCACAAAACCTACAACAACTAGGCTCACCTATGTGCGCCAACAACTTATGCTAAGCAAGATAAGTAACTATGTGATAGCAAGATATATGACAAACAACAATATGGCTATCACAAAGTAAAGTGCATAAGTAAAGGGCTCGGGTAAGAGATAACCGAGGCACACGGAGACGACGATGTATCCCGAAGTTCACACCCTCACGGATGCAAATCTCCATTTGGAGCGGTGTGGAGGCACAATGCTCCCCAAGAAGCCACTAGGGCCACCGTAATCTCCTCACGCCCTCGCACAATGCAAGATGTCGTGATTCCACTGAGGGACCCTTGAGGGCGGTCACTGAAACCGTACAAATGGCAACCCTTGGGGGCGGTCACCGAACCCGTACACTTTGGCAACCCTTGGGGGCGGTCACCGGTACCCGTCAAATTGCTCGGGGCGATCTCCACAACCTAATTGGAGACCCCGATGTTTGCCCAGAGCTTTACACCACAATGATTGAGCTTCGAACAACACCAACCGTCTATGGCGCCAAGGCACCCAAGAGGAACAAGCTCTAGGGTGTCCAAACACCCAAGAGTAACAAGCTCAAGGGTACCAAGCACCCAAGAGTAATAAGCTTCTCAACTTGTAACTTCCAGGTATCACGTGGAGAACTCAAACCGATGCACCAAATGCAATGGCAAGGCAGAGTGCCCAAGTCCTTCTCTCTCAAATCCCACCAAAGAAAATAATGCTAGGGAGGAAGACGAGAGGAAGAACAAGAAGGAGAACACCAAGAACTCCAAGATCTAGATCCAAGGGGTTCCCCTCACATAGAGGAGAAAGTGATTGGTGGAAATGTAGATCTAGATCTCCTCTCTCTTTTCCCTAAAAAACTAGCAAGAATCCATGGAGGGATTGCGAGATAGCAAGCTCAGAGAAGGTGAATGTCGGTGTCAAAACCGGCGGATCTCGGGTAGGGGGTCCCGAACTGTGCGTCTAGGCGGATGGTAACAGGAGACAAGGGACATGATGGTTTACCCAGGTTCGGGCCCTCTTGATGGAGGTAAAACCCTACGTCCTGCTTGATTGATATTGATATTGTGGATGTTTACAAGAGTGGATCTACCACGAGATCAAGGAGGCTAAACCCTAGAAGCTAGCCTATGGTATGATTGTAATGGTTGTTGTTGTTGTTGTGTCCTATGGACTAGAGCCATCCGGTTTATATAGACACCGGAGAGGGCTAGGGTTACATAGAGTCGGTTACAATAGTAGGAGATCTACGTATCCGTATCGCCAAGCTTGCCTTCCACGCCAAGGAAAGTCCCATCCGGACACGGGGCGAAGTCTTCAATCTTGTATCTTCATAGTCTTGGAGTCCGGTCGATGATGATGATAGTCCGGCCGATGATGGTAGTCCGGCTATCCGGACACCCCCTAATCCGGGACTCCCTCAGTAGCCCCTGAACCAGGCTTCAATGACGATAAGTCCGGCGCGTATATTGCTTGGCATTGCAAGGCGGGTTCCTCCTCCGAATGATAGAAGATTGTGAACACCAGGATAGTGTCCGGCTCTGCAAAATAAATTCCACATTCCACCATAGAGAGAATAATATATACACAAGTTCAATATGCTGACTTTTTTGCGGCATGACGTCACGCCACTACCAAGCCATTACTTGAATCGTTTTTTACTCTACCACCTCAGCGCATTTAGCGAAGCGGTTTCCTTGGCACGTCTTGTCGAAGCAGAGATCGTGTTCCCCCTTAATCCGGGATTCTCATTAATACGGACGTGGGTAACCCAACCGCGCCATTGATGGTGACGCTTGGGGGATAAGCGAGTTTTACCAGGCCGGTGGGGGACGCGTAGACTTCGCCCGCCCACATAAGGGATAAGGATTCACCTTTTCACCTACGCCTTCTTCCTCCTTTGCTTATCCATCTCCGTGCACTCGAGCTCCAGCGCCCAAGCCCGCACATCTCGTCTTAACCTTCCCCAGTCATGTCTGGAGCGGGAGGCAAGTGGATGACCTCCTCCGTTATGGAGGAGCACATCAAAAGACTGCGCAGCACCGGCTACCTGTCCGGCGACATTGCGCACCGGCTGCCCGACGAGGGGCAGCTCATCCCCACCCCCAGGCCCCATGAGAGGGTCGTTTTTCTTCCCCACTTCCTCCGCGGACTGGGCTTTCCACTTCACCCCTTTGTCTGGGGGCTCATGTTCTACTACGGCCTGGATTTCCATGATCTGGCGCCGAACTTCATCCTCAACATCTCGGCGTTTATCGTCGTGTGCGAGGCCTTCCTCTGCATCCAGCCCCACTTCGGCTTGTGGCTCAAGACCTTCAATGTCAAGCCGAAGGTAGTGAAGGGCACTCAAGCGGAGTGCGGAGGCGCCATGTTGGGCAAGATGCCCAACGTCCTTTGGTTCGAAGGGGCCTTCGTGGAATCCATCAAGGGGTGGCAATCGGGGTGGTTCTATATCACCGAGTCGCGCGACCCTATGTGGGCGGCGGCCCCCGAGTTCAGATCTGGTATCCCTACGTAGCTCACCTCCTGGAAAGAGAAGGGCTTGCTGTGGGGTAGTTCGGAGGAGCTGACGGGACTCCAAGCCTGTATCCAGAAGCTGGTGAAGAAGCTCAGGCTGGTTAACGTGGTCCAAGTCATGCTCGTCCGCCGGATTCTCCCATGCCAGGAGCGGGCATTCAATCTGTGGGAGTTCAATCCGGAGCAGCACCAGGCGCTGAGCGGGCTCTTCGACACGACGTACGAAGGCGCCTGGAGGGTGCTGTTTAAGGGCGCCGAAGCCCCCGCATCCGCGACTGAAGATCGCGGATTTCGCTCGTAGCATCAAGCCGACGAGGTAAGTGATTCTACCCCTTTACGGGACACTTGCTTTTCATAGTTTGACTCTATGCGGGTTTTAATTTCCCTTTTTCCTTTGACAGGACTGGATCAGGAAGGCGGAGCAGATTATCTGCCCGGCTCCTATGCCAGAAAACCCAGTAGACGCCCATCTAGCGAGGCTGCTGGTTCTGGCACCGCACGTGGTGCCGGAGAAGAAGGCCAAGAAGGAGGCCACGGGTGCTCGAAAGAGTTCCTGTTTTCAGGTGTCCGACGACTCCGGGGCGGACTCCTCCCCCGAAAACGAGGAGGAGAAAGAGGACTCTCTCCCAGAGGAGGGAGAGAGGAAGAGGAAGGCTTCCCCAACAGGGGAGGCCGAAGGGTCCAAGAGGGGAAGGACTATTCTCTCGGACAGCTCCGCCAACATCAACATTAGCGAGGAAGAATGGCCTTCAAGGTCCAGGCCTCCAGCGAGATCGTAAGTATCTGGATTCCTGAATGATTTATAATTTCTTTTTCTGCGTCACATAGTGTCATTCTGATGCCGCATGCTGCCTGTAGTCCGGCCAATGATGATCTCCCCGCTTCATCGAGCGGATCGTTGGCTCCGTCGGATGTAGACTCCATCCCGACCGCCTCCACCCCTCGCGACACCGAGGACGCCGAGGTGGGATCCCAAGAAGGGACCCATCAGGGGGAGGCTCCAGAGGCGCCACAAGGCGGCCTCCCGGACTTTGCGCCGGACTCCACATCAGAACCCGCAGTGGTTCCGGAGTCCGACCGGCGGCCCCTTTGCACGAAGGGCAAGACCGTGACGCCGGCAGCTTCCGTCCAACCGGAGGTGCCGGACAATTTGTTGGAGGCGCTGCAAAGCGCTTCCATCGAGGAAGAACACCGCACTATTATGAGTGCGGTGATTCAGAAGGTACAGCTTGCCAAGAGCGGGCTGACCGAAGCCTGCAATAGCCTTCTATCAGGCTTTTAGGTAAGAGGTTAAAAATATGCAATGTAATACCGCATAGACAGTAGCCCCTGATGCTCGGTTCGGTGTTCGGAAAGAAAAGCCGGACCGAGGATCTGAAAAAAAGAAGATATACGCAGGGTTGCTAAAAAATTATGTCAATATGGGTTGCAGGCTGCACTGCTGACCTCTGCCGCACTGACTGCGGAGGTTGGTGCTTTGAAGCAGGAGCTCGAGCGGTCCGAGCAAGAGCTCGGCCGCGCCAAGAAGCAGCTCCAGGACAAAGAAGATGAGTAACACCACTTTGAACTTGTACCTTACAGAAAAGGATTTAGGTTGCAACAAAAAATAACAAGGATAACATGGGTACTGCAGGGGCCACGAACGAGGTGGCGACCCTGAAGGAGGCCGTGTCCGCGGCCGAACGCAATGCGGCTGCGGAACGGGCAGAGCGAGAAAAGCAGGAGGCGCGGGTGGCGGTGGTTCGGCAAGAGCTCCAGGATCTCATGGAAAAGCATGAGAGTTTGGAGCGTGACTCAAAGACTTGAGAGTCCGAGCTTGCCTCGGCTCTCGAAAGTGCCAAAACTGCCAAGGCCGATGCCCATAAGTCCCTTCAGGAGATTGAGTTGGTGAGGAAGATAGCGGCGGGTAAGGCATTTTTCATGCAAAGCAAGCATGTGAATGTAAATTATGTGTTACTTACCCGAATTCGGAGCTCTCCAGGGGCGTTTGCAGATCTGCCTCACAGCGTGTCTGATGCCGCCGCATTCTACCGAGCCGAGGAGGGGAGCTCAACGGAGAAGGTCTTCTGGTCAGTATGCTGAGGCCGGCCATCCGGTGCCCCCTAGCGACCAGCTGAAGCAGCTGGTCGAGCTCCACAAGGTGGCCGAGCAGGCCATGAAGGGCCTCATAGTCCGGCTGTGGCCTGGAGAGGCCATGCCTGGGAGCTACTTTGGCCTCGTGCGACGGTTGGTGGATGCGTGCCCCTGGGTGGAGGTTATCAAGCGCTCCGCCTGTATTGAAGGTGCTCGTCGGGCCCTTGCCCACGCAAAGGTGCATTGGGGCAAGCTGGATGCGGAGAAGCTAATCACTGACGCGCCACCAGCGGGCAAGGAATATCATACGCCCGAGATGTACTATAAGACTGTCCTGAAGGGTGCCTGCAAGATTGCGGATGAGTGCCCCAGGGATGTAATTATTGAGTAAATTCGCAATGTGATATCCTGTGCGCTGAAAACTTTGTTCATATGCGCTAAGCAACGCTTGTTAATTTAAAATATTACCTTCTGTGCGACCGTTTATTAAATCTGAGAGATGGCAAGTCGTCGGCTTCAGCCCCCATGCCACGAGTGCTGGGGTGTTCGGGATAAACTTGAGCACTCTTGTTCCCATTTTTGGGTCCATCTAGGGAGGCTCTCAACACAACGAACAAGGCAACCGGACTTATAGTGCTTGAACACTCTCACTTAGCCATAGATTTCTATAATTTTATATTTCGGCGAAGCCCCTAGTATTCGGAAGACCGAATTCGGGGCGCTATCCACGCCTTCGTCGAACATTATCCGGTACTTCGCTCGAAGCGGCGTAGGTCTTTAAGGACCCGAAAAGACCTCTCGAACAGCGACCAGTCTCTCGCCTTATCATGACAGTCAGTTTTAGCTTTCTCCACTGAGGCGTTAACCCGGCTCAACTGGGGCGCAATCACAGTGGTTCTCGCAGTGCTACCTTAGCCGATAGAACGGAACGTAAGGTGCCAAACATGGGAGCCGGGCAAACCCAACTATTGACCCAAGACATGATTCGGAGCCGATTCATATAATGCTATAAGTTCGGGGTGCCGCACTTGTGAAAGTGTGCGGACTTTATCACACCATAATGCGGGGAACATAATCCCCTGGTGTATTTGGCCGTACCAAAATGTACGGATGCAACATGTTGTAAATGAACATATATATATATAAGGTAATGCAATTATGGGCAAAAAGTGTTGCATTTTATTCGAGAAGATTTGCTATGAGTGCGGAATGATACAAATAGTGCGGAAAGCAAGGGATTGGACGAATTAAAGGCGTCTCCCTCCAGGGGTAGGCCGCGAAATGGTGTATTTAACAAATTGAATGCTCGTAATGGAGACCACCTGAGTGTTCGTCGCAGCCTTTGTCCCTCCCTGGCTATTGCATCATGAGTTCGGCAGGTTCGTCGCCGGACAGAGTTCTGTATAAAAAAAAGAGAAATAAAATATAAAAAGAGCGACACACTTGGGAGCCCCTGGTGTGGTCGAACCGCACTCTGGGTCTGTTATGGTTGTGCCTCTCCCCCTATGCCCATGGTATCTCCAGGGCGTAATTATGTACGCGGAGAGTTTGTCTTACAATTGTGCGAGGGCTGGGGTTGAGGCCGCATTGCTACACGTGCTCGGAACGTGCCAGGTGGTCTTGGTTGATGTTGCTCCGGGCGCATTTGGCCGTGTCCGGTCGTTTAACGGCCGGACTCGAAAATTGCCTTAAAAGGCTGCTCTGTACTTCTGCCGCGAGAGCCGCCGTATGTTCCTCCGTTCGGAGGGAGCGTTCCGTGTTTCCATTGACCGTGATGACTCCACGAGGGCCTGGCATCTTGAGCTTAAGGTATGCATAATGCGGCACCGCGTTGAATTTTGCGAACGCGGTTCGTCCGAGCAGAGCGTGATAGCCACTGCGGAATGGGACTATGTCGAAGATTAACTCCTCGCTTCAGAAATTATCCGGGGATCCGAAGACCACTTCCAGTGTAACTGAGCCTGTACAACTGGCCTCGACACCTGGTATGACGCCTTTGAAGGTTGTCTTTGTAGGTTTAATCCTTGAAGGGTCTATGCCCATCTTTCGCACTGTATCCTGATAAAGCAGGTTCAGGCTACTGCCGCCGTCCATCAGGACTCTCGTGAGGTGAAATCCATCGACGATTGGGTCTAAAACCAATGCGGCGAATCCGCCATGGCGGATACTGGTCGGATGGTCTCTTCGATCAAAAGTGATCGGGCAAGAGGACCATGGGTTGAATTTTGGGGCAACTGGATCCATCGCGTATACGTCCCTTAGTGCACGCTTCCGCTCCCTCTTGGGTATATGCGTTGCGTATATCATGTTTACCGTCCGAACTTGAGGGGGGAATCCCTTTTGTCCTCTGTTGTTCGGCGGCCGGGTCTCTTCCTCGTCATCGCTGTGTAGCCCCTTGTCATTGTTTTCGGCGATTAATTTGCCTGCCTGCTTGAATACCCAACAATCTCTGTTGGTGTGGTTAGCTGGCTTTTCGGGGGTTCCATGTATTTGACAGGAGCGGTCGAGTATTCGGTCCAAATTGGACGGGCCCGGAGTGGTTCTTTTGAATGGCTTCTTCCGTTGACCGGGCTTGGAGCCTCGGAATCCGGTGTTGACTGCCCTATCCTCATTGCTGTCGCTGTTAATGCGGCGTTTGTTTTTATTTCGACGCGACCTGCCATTGCGGTCCTTGGTATCCGGACTGTCAGCGTTTTTGCTGAGGTTGTTGCCGCGAGCTAGCCAGCTATCCTCTCCCGCACAGAAGCGGGTCATGAGTGATGTGAGGGCTGCCATGGATTTCGGCTTTTCCTGTCCTAGGTGCCAGGCCAGCCACTCGTCGCGTATGTTATGTTTGAAGGCATCGAGGGCCTCTGCATCCGGACATTCGATGATTTGATTTTTCTTTGTTAAGAACCGTGTCCAGAATTGCCTGGCCGATTCGTCTGGCTGCTGGATTATGTGGCTTAGGTCATCTGTGTCCGGTGGTCGCACATACGTGCCCTGGAAGTTGTCGAGGAATGCGGCTTCCAGGTCTTCCCAGCATCCAATTGACTCTGCGGGCAGGCTGTTAAGCCAATGCCGAGCTGGTCCTTTAAGCGTGAGCAGGAGATATTTGATGGCATGAAGATCGTCGCCGCGGGCCATATGTATATGGAGGAGATAATCCTCAATCCAAACCGCGGGGTCTGTTGTGCCATCGTAGGATTCGATATTAACGGGTTTAAACCCTTCAGGGATTTGATGATCCATTACTTCGTCAGTGAAGCATAGTGGGTGCACGGTGCCTCTGTATTGAGCAATATCGCGACGTAGCTCGAGAGAGCGTTGTCTGCTGTGTTCGGCCCGGCCGGAGTAGTTGTATCCGGCGCGACGGTATTCGTCATGGGTCTTGGGGCGCCCACGTGATCCATAGATAGATCTGGATTGTCTTGCCTTGTCCTCCAATATATCCCGCAAGTCCGGCGCGTTCCCCCGTGGCTTCATGCTTTTTGAGCGGTGCTGGGGTATGGTTTTTGTGGAGGGCTTGCACGCCTCTCTGTCGCGGCCACGAGGTGGTCGGTCTGCCGTATTGTGCGCTGGTGATGCGGGTTTGTACGCTTCCTCCTCTAGTCGGGGGAGCAACTTGCGTTTTGGGTAACTTTTGGAGGGGCGTTCGAGTTCATACTCTTCGGCCGCAAGGACCTTGGTCCATCTGTCGGCTAGTAGGTCTTGATCATCTTGAAGCTGTTGCTGCTTTTTCTTTAGGCTATTTGCCGTGGCCATTAGCCTGCGTCTGAAACGCTCTTGTTCGACGGGATCCTCAGGCACGGCGAATTCATCGTCGTCGAGGCTTGCCTCGTCTCCGGAGGGAGGTAAGTAATTATCATCCTCGACCTCTTCGTCTGCCGCCCTCTCGTGAGGGCTTGCTTCTGCCTCCTCCTGCGCTGGATCGTGCTGGAGGGGGTTGTCTTCGGCCCTTTCTGGGGTGTTATTGTCTCCTGTGCCAGAATCTCTATTCTTGCTGTGGCGGGATTTAGAGCGGCGCCGCTGATGTCGGTGCTTGGGCTGTTTCTTTAAGGAATCGGCCTCCGTTGCTTCTTCGCCGTCCCCATCTTTTGGGGTGTCCACCATATATATGTCGTATGACGAGGTGGTCTTCTAGTGTCATGTAGGCACTGGTTCTTGATAGTCTCCGGAATCGTCGTCCATACCATCGATGTCTTCGGAGTCGTAGTCGAGTACGTCGGTTAGATCGTCGACGGTGGCTACGAAGTGGGTGGTGGGTGGGCTCTGAATTTCTTTGTCGTCCGCGTCCCAACCATCCTGGCCGTAGTTCGGCCAGGGCTCTCCGGATAGCGAGAGATGCTTCAGCGAATTTAAGATATCGCCGAAGGGTGAGTGCTGAAAGATGTCCACAGCGGTGAATTCCATGATCGGCGCCCAGTCGGATTCGACTGGCAGGGGCGCAGGAGGTTCGGAGTCCGGCGGAGAGTCCGGCACCTCGGAGTCATGAGCTTTATGCGGGACAAGGTAAGTGTTCGGCTCCATCGCCGTAGAAGTTGCAGCTCCCGAGGTGGTGTCTAGCCATCCGTCCTCGATCTGAGCGATCGGCTCTGGACTATGGGTCGGAGCGGATTCGTGTGCGGCCTCCAAGGTGATGTCCGGCGGTAGAGTTAGGTCGTGCCCATCGTGACAGCGCGGCATGCTCGGCTGTGGCTCAGATCCGTCGAAGATCAAGTCCCCGCGGATATCGGCCGTGAAGTTTAGGCTTCCAAACCCGACCTGATGGCCAGGGGCGTAGCTTTCGATCTGCTCCAGATGGCCAAGTGAGTTGGCCCGCAGTGCGAAGCCGCCGAATACGAAGATCTGTCCGGGGAGAAAAGTCTCACCCAGGACTGCGTCGTTGTCGATTGAAGAGGCCATCAAGCCTATCGGTGACGACACAGAGGAACTCTCAATGAAAGCACCAATGTCGGTGTCAAAACCGGCGGATCTCGGGTAGGGGGTCCCGAACTGTGCGTCTAGGAGGATGGTAACAGGAGACAAGGGACACGACGTTTTACCCAGGTTCGGGCCCTCTTGATGGAGGTAAAACCCTACGTCCTGCTTGATTGATATTGATATTGTGGATGTTTACAAGAGTGGATCTACCATGAGATCAAGGAGGCTAAACCCTAGAAGCTAGCCTATGGTATAATTGTAATGGTTGTTGTTGTTGTTGTGTCCTACGGACTAGAGCCACCCGGTTTATATAGACACCGGAGAGGGCTAGGGTTACATAGAGTCGGTTACAATAGTAGGAGATCTACGTATCCGTATCGCCAAGCTTGCCTTCCACGCCAAGGAAAGTCCCATCCGGACACGGGACGAAGTCTTCAATCTTGTATCTTCATAGTCTTGCAGTCCGGTCGATGATGATGATAGTCCGGACGATGATGGTAGTCCGGCTATCCGGACACCCCCTAATCCGGGACTCCCTCAGTGAACAATGGGGGAAGAACACGAGCTCAAAGGATAAGGTTCAATGGGGAAGAAGACCCCCTTTTATAAGTGGGGAAAAAATCCAACCGTTATGCTCACAGCCCGCACAGAGCGGTACTACCGCTCGGTAGTACCCCTTTGAAAAACAACAGCGAGGAGGCAAAAGGCTAGTAGAACCGCCGGAGCGGTACTACTGCTCATCCTCACGATACTACCACTCGACCTCACGGTACTACCGCAAATGGTAGCGGTACTACTGCTTGCGAGCGGTACTAAAAAATACTTCCGTGCCTACCTCCGCTGAGCAAAACAAGAGATTTTTGTCCGGAGCGGTACTACCGCTCAGGAGCCGTGGTAGTACAGGTCTGGAGCGGTACTACCTATCAGGAGCCGCGGTAGTACAGGTATGGAGCGGTTTTACTGCTCAGGAGCCGCGGTAGTACCGCTCACAAAGAGAACCACACAAGAACCAAGAAACATGATGAAAGGATGCAATGGTTTGAGCTCTCTACTAATGATACGATCAAGCTACCAACTTGAGAGCTCCCCTTAATAGTATGGCAAACGATCCTATAACCCGGTCTGCCAACTACCACCACGAGACCAGTAAAATAGAAAACCTATCAAGGGCAAACCTTTGCCTTGCACATGTTCCACTTGAGCTAGATGATGACGATCTTTACTCCCTCAAGTTGGACCATCTTTCTTGATTGCGTTGGCTCGATGAAGACTAGATGATTGCTCCCCCATAGTCCACTATGGATGAGCCACTCTTCGGCACATCTTCACAAGTCCATTGACACCACAATGGATGGAGAGATTCAAGAACATGATCTCTTCGTGATGCTCCACTTGAACTTGCACACGGCAATCTTGATGACGATCACCAGTTGATGTCATCCTTTCCATGGGTGGTATGATATCTTCCTCTTGACGCAAGCACTACAAAAAAAATACACTTCCGTGATGATACGTGTTTGTCACAGTAGGTCGTGTTTTTTGTCATGCATGTACATCCATGACAAATTTATGACAGAATCAAGATAGTCATACCTGTGTTGTCGTAGAAGTGTTCCATGACATTACCAAAATTATCATCACGGAAGTGTCCACTTCCATGACGATAAATCACGCGTCACAGAAGTGCTTTCGTCAAGGGTGACCGACACATGGCATCCACCATAACGGAACGCCGTTAAGCTATCGGGTCGGGTTTTGGATCCGATAACCCGTTAACAGCCCCGACCAATGGGGATTTTCCACGTGTAAAATCATCATTGGCTAGAGGAAACACGTGTCGGCTCACCGTTGGGACAGATGTCATCCACTCATTGGACGGAATACGCCTATGGTACGTCGACACATGACACGGCCCAGCAGAGGCCCATTCCTACGAAAAGGCCGGCCCAGTAAAAATTAGCAGGCCAGCCCATATAAGGCCTACTTGTGTCAGGTCCATTTAAGCCCACGACCCATACGAGATGAGCCAATTCGGCCCGTCAACGGCCCGTTAAAGATTTGACACCATTGCAGCCCATCGTCAGTTTGAGCCTGTTAACAGCCCGCTATATATCTAGGCTCAATATCGGCCCGATGAGATTTCGGCCTGTTAATGGCATGTTTAATGGATGGGCCAATTTTCAGGATGTACATCTTTCGGCCTTTTAGCGAACCATTTAAATGTTGGGCTAGTTTCCGGCCCGGTGTGTCTTTCGGCCTGTTGACGGCCCATAAATCTGATGGGCCATTTCTTGTCGGACCCGAGTTTCGGCCTTTTAGCTGCCCATTTAAGTGTTGGGCCCATTTTCTGGCCCGGTGTCACTTTCAGCCTGTTGACGGCCCATAAATCAGTTGGGCCATTTTTAGTCGGACCTGAGTTTTGGCCTTTTAGCGACCCATTTAAGTGTTGGGCCAATTCCCGGCCCTGTGTGACTTTCGGGCTGTTAACGGACCATAAATGAGTTGGGCCATTTGTAATCGGGCCTTAGTTTTGGCCCTTTAACGGCCCATGCCCTTCATGGTCCAATACCAGCCCGGTTTCTCTTTCGGCCTGCTAAAGGCCCACAACACAGTTGGGCCATTTACAATACGACCTAACTTTCGGCCTCCTAGCGGCCCATGGTCTTCATGGTCCAGTACAAGCCCGCTGTCTCTTTCGGCCTGCTAAAGGCCTACAGTGTAGTTGGGCCATATGTAGCCCAAACTTAGTAACGACCTGTTAAGACCCCGTGAAATAAACTGGGCCACCTGTTGCCCGCTTCGATGTCGGCTTGTTAACGACCCGGGAGGTAAGAGGGCCGACCATTAACTTTCGGCCTAGTAACGGCCCATTAACTTAATGGGCCCACTAAAGTTCGTACATGTCTTTAGGCCAAATTAGATAATTTGAGCCCATTACGACGAGCAATTATGCACAGGACCAAAACCGATCACACAAAGGTACGGCATACACGGAATAACGTTGCACATCCAGCATATATTACAGGAAATTACATCCACTGGGTAATCAAAGATTGATGCCAGTGCAAATAAATGAGCAGAACCTAACCATCTACAACGTCACAATCTGCAACCTCAGCATAGATGATGCCCATAAGCATGTGGGCAAGTTCTTTCTGCTTTGCTACACTGTCTCTGAAAACATTGATCAGTTGTTGTGTTGCACGACTCTGCACCTCTGATTCATCCACCATTTCCATCATTGCTTCAACCATTAATTGGTTCACAAACAGACATTTATTCCGTTGCATTCGAGACAGAGGATACTGAACAGATTCAGATGGCGATTTTGGCAGGCTTGTATTATTTATAGTGGAGAGTGTCTCGACCACTGCATCATAACATAAATTAGGACGGGAACCAAACAAATTAATCATGAGTTATTGCCATATTACCTGGCCTAGATTTACTGGAAAGAAACAATGGGGTTGCCTTGCTGTTTTCAGAGTTTGTCTTCTTATCTTCAGCAGCCTGCACAAAATTAACACACTAGCATTGCTATCATTGGCTAAGTCAGATAATAGGAAAGCAACATTGACACAACGAATGTTTGGGCAAGTAGCCTACACCAAATTAACACAATATGGCACAGCTATCACCAGCCAGGTAAGGTAGTACGAAAGCAACATTGACACAATGAATGAATGGGCAACCAGAGAAGCACTACAATTCAGTAATGTGCGTGATATGAGATAGTACATTCATGCAGCTCAGTATGCATAACTACCAGGCAGTTGTCCTTACAAAAATCAACATTGGCACCTTTAACATTTTGCTACAACTAATTTTAGATCAGATAAAAGTTAGATTCACGCCGATTAACAAAATACATGTTGATGTAAAAATATAGTGATATACAACAGGTACTTACATCAACATTGGAGCACAGAGAATTCCCGCAAGTTATTTTCCTCGAATACGATCCCAATGGAGGAAGTCTTCTATCGTTTAACCTTATTTTCTAAAAGAGAGATGGGTAAGAAACATGTAGAAAATATGATCAGAATGCTATAAAATTTCATGATGCGAGGATACGCACACACTTCTTAGAATGGAGTTGACATTCTTTTGCTAGACTGGAGCGGACTAGTTCTTTGGCCACTGGAATCTGCTTATTATCAGTGGGAGTTGGGTTTCTCTGTGCTGGAGCAGTATCTATGAAAAATGGAGTTGGTTTATTATCTCCTGGCATTTGGATCTTTTGCAAAGACCTGGTTTGTAACCCTTCAGATTCTAACAGAGCCGTCTTCCCCTTGCATGTATTATATAGAAGAATGGTGATTCAGTTATAAAACATGCTACAGCAGAGATGGAATAGGTACTGAAGAATAGAAAGGCATGACATATTGACATGTATTCCCTCCATCCGGAAATAAATGGATGGGTCTAGGCGTATTTTAGTTCTAGATACATCCAGTTTTATCCATTTCTGCGACATTTAATCCGGACGGAGGGAGTATGATGTAAGAGCTAGGGATACGACAGGACAACACAGTAAAAAAACACACTAAAAAACCCACTGCAGAACCAAAGTATTCAAACCCACTGATATGAGATAGTACACTCATGCAGCTCAGGATGCAAAACTACCAGACAGTTTTCCTTACAAAAATCAACATTGTGGCCTTTAATCATAAATTTTGCTACAACTAAATTTAGATCAGATAAAGGTTGGATTCATGCCGACTAACAAAATACATACTGATGTAAAAATATAGTGATATACAACAGGTACTTACATCTACAGTGGAGCACAGAGAATTCCTGCAAGAATCTTTCCTCACAAACGATACCATTGCAGAAATTCTTCTATCTGTTAAGCTTATTTTCTAAAAGAGAGATGGGTAAGAAACATGTAGAAAATATGATCAGCATGCTATAAAATTTCATGATGCAAGGATACGCACACGCTTCTTAGAATTGAGTTGACATATTTTTGCTCGACTGGACCGGACTAGTTCTTTGGCCACTGGAATCGGCTTATTATCAGTAGGAGTTGGGTTTCATTGTGCTGGAGCAGTGTCTATAAAAACTGGAGTTGGTTTATTATCTCCTGGCGTTTGGATCTTTTGCAAAGGCCTTGTTTGTAACCCTTCAGATTCTAACATAGTCATCTTCCCCTTGCATGCCTTGTATAGAAGAATGGTGCTTTAATTGTAAAACATGCGACAACAGAGAGATGGAATAGGTACTGAAGAATAGAAAGGCATGACATATTGACATGTATTCCCTCCATCCGGAAAAAAATGGATGGGTCTAGGCGTATTTCAGTTCTAGATACATCCTTTTTTATCCATTTCGGCAACATGTAATCCGGACGGAGGGAGTATGGTGTAAGAGCTAGGGATACGACATGACAACACAACAAAAAAACTAGTTGAATGTAAAAACTATATGCTAGCGGAATACGTACAGAAATAACCAAGGCAACATACACGTGTATGATTGGGAAATAAGATGGCATTGCAACAGAGCACTAGAACAACACTTCAATGTAAAAAAACATGGTATGGCAGACAGATGAAGTACATACTGATGAATAACAATGCATAAGATATTCAGAAGCATGATGTCCAAATTAAGCAGGTGGCATTGCGATAGAGTAGAATGACAGTACTTGAATTTGAAAACATGTTATCATGAATGGAATAGGTACTGAAAAACAGGAAGGCATGACATATTTACATGCATGATCAGCATGCTAAGCACATGGCATTGCAACAGAGTAGATACACTCCATGACATTATATGCATGTTGTACCCATATCACAGGCCAAGTTAGAGCAAGCACCTTGTGGGGTGAAGAGGATTCATCATCTTTCTGCAAGTCTTCTGAAGAACTGCCTTTACATGTTCCATCATATTGGGTATCATTGATTGTCAGAGTAAATGACCACGGGTAGCCTAGCCGGCTCCCTTTGGCCCTTAGAAAAAAACAATGGGCTAACCGAGCCTTGAAGCGCCCAAGACACGGGGCAGCCTTCTTCCGGCCAGCTATCACACAGGCCGGCTACTGGAAGGCGGCCCGGCCATAAACTCTCTTGGAGGACGCCACAATAGGGCCGGCTCCAAGAAGCCGGCTGAGCAAAGGCCGACTCCAAGAAGTCGGCCCAAGAAGATCGACTCCAAGAAGCCGGCTCCTGGCAGGCGGCCATGGGCCGTACCCTAAAATTCTGCACCCCCATAACGATGATGGGACGGGGCGTGGCTACAGTGGACCCTGCCACTCCCGAATCCCGGAACACGCATGGCTATAGTACGCCGTACGGGCGGCCATCTCCCGTTCGGCGTGGCACTATTGCCATGCAGAGCATGACGCCCACCACGACGGGTCGCCAGTACGGCCCGTAGGCGGCGGGCCCCTTCGATCAGAGAGATGCCCATAGGCGGCCTAGCCTCCTCCAGCCGGCCTGAGGCCAGGCCGGCTTCCTATAGCTGGCTTGCTCCCCTCCTCGGGGCGCGCGCACCATTAAGGAGATGAGATGAGGTAAAGCTACAGTGAGAGTCCGCAAGGCGGCGACACTGTAGCCATGCTTACCTCGACAAAGCCCTCGTCATCACAGGCGAGGCAACAATAACCAGCCCCCGACAAGACCCCCAAGCGTTGGGGCCGGCCTGTCGACCAATGGGCCGGGAGCCGGCGGGACCCACCAGTCGGCGGGCCCCAGTAGCCGGCGGAGAAGCCAGCGGTCATAGACGCTGACGGCCTGGACCCATGCCCAGCTGGATTACCATTGTACCCCGGGGGTAGGCCTATATAAACCCCCCGGGACACCCTAGCAAAGGGTTGATCTCATAGAGTTCTAGATACCACCATAGGGAGAGAAGAGAGCTAGCCTTGCCCTCCTTCCTCTTCCCACCGAACAGCTCAAGGAGCCTCTTGTAGCTTCTTATTGATCTAGTGATCATGCGGAGACCCCGCAAAGCAAGAGTAGGGGTATTATCTCCACGGAGAGCCCCCAACCTGGATAAGATCCTCCGGCGTGCATGTCTTCGCCTTATCCCGTTTCCAGGCACCGGCGATGTCTTACTGGCTCCCACAATGATAAGCCATCCGTTGGCATATGTCGCACCTACCACCCGACATTTGGCGCCCACCGTGGGGCCAGGTGCACCGTCGTCCGGAGACCTACTCTGGACGGGAACACTTTTCCTCCCCAGCGAGCGTAGCCAGCCTGGCACGCCCGATGGCGTTTGCCCCGACGCGCTGCAAAGCATCGACGACGCCTGCGCAGCGAGCTACCTCGCCGATCTTCTTGGCGAGACTCGCATCTCCGACGCGGGCACGGGCTGCCCCGAGAGCTGCCTCGTCAGCCTCCTCGACCAACTCCACGTCTTCGGCGAGCCTACCGCGGACTTGGAGTCGGTCGGCTCCACCGACCCGATGCTTGTCGACTCCGACATGGCATCGCTCGATGCCTTCCCCACCAACGTGATCATCTTCAACGACCCTCTCCCTCGAGACGACAGTGGCGGCAGCACCGTCACCGAAGTGCTAGTCATCAGCCACGGCGTCACCTCTGACGAGAACGCCTGCGACGCCCTGCAGGCAACGCTGCATGATCTGTCCGCCCCCATCCCGGCGGACGCTGACGCTGAGACGCTGGAGGCACGCCGCCTTGCCCTCCTTGCGGAGGGCCAGAGGATAGCCTCCATGAGACGCCTCACGGAAGCCCACCAGCGCGAAGTCGACCGCGCCGCCTTCACCACGCCGCCTCCAGAAGGGCCAAGTCGAGTCGGCATCGTCAAGAAACGCGGCGTGGCCATCGCCAGCATGCTGGGAGAGGACCGCCCAGTCTATGCCATGCCCCTCGAGAATCTACGCGCCGCCCAGTCGATCATAGACGAGCTAAACAGACTGGGGGCCGACGAGCTCCCCTACATGACCAGACGCATCCAACAGCTGATCGACGCGGCCGCAGAGCGGCACGAAGCCGGCGTCCGAGCTGGAAGCCCCCCCTCGCCGAGAGCACGACGCGACGTCGCCTACTCTGACTGTGGGCGGCGCCCATACAAGACAAGAGAAGGAGCCGGCTGCTAGCCGCAGCCGGACTCAAATCACCATCGAGCGCAACGCAGAAGGCCGTCCTTGAGGTGTGGAACGACGAGGCAACCCACCTCCTCCTCCGCCTCGTGGGGAGAGATATCTCACCCCGCCGCCTGTGGCGCATCCGACTCTCAGCGGCCGACTTGGTCGCCGCGAAGGAGTCGGTGAGAAGATGCCCGCCATCGGATCGACCGCCTTGCGCGATCCCTGGCCCTGGAAGAAGAAGATGATGTCGGCCCGCCTTGTTTCGTCCCCCGCATCCGTGATGAGCCCTTTCCCAAAGGGTTCTTGCTCCCAAGAGACACGCCCAAGTACAACGGCTCCGTGAAGCCGGAAGATTGGTTGATCGACTACTCCACCGCAGTTTGCAAAGCAAACAGCAACAGACGCGCTGCCATGAAATATGTCCCCCTGATGCTCCAAGGTACGACACGCACCTGGCTCAACAGCCTCAAGCCTTACAGCATCAACAGCTGGCTGGACTTCACCAAAGCCTTCATACGCAACTTCACCAGCACATACAAACGGGCTCCCAAGACCCGGCAACTCTCCTTGTGCGTACAAGGGCCCAATGAATCGACCCGCGACTACCTCACGCGTTGGGCCGAGCTGCGCAACTCCTGCGAGGGGGTGCACGAGGTTCAGGCCATAGAGTACTTCACCGCCGGGTGCAGAGAGGGCACTCTCCTCAAGCACCGACTCCTCTGCGACGAGCCGGCTACCCTCGACGAGCTACTGGTCATAGCGGACAAGTACGCCACGGCCGACTCCTTAATGAAGACTGAGCTCCGGGTAGACGCCTCTGGAAAAGTGCTGGCGCCGGCTCCCAAGACCCGGCTGGAGAATCAAGCCGACGCCTGTATCAAAGCGACCACAAACGCAAGGCCCATATGCCTCCTTCCACTAGCCGGCAGGTGGCCACAGCCGAAGACGAGCAGCCTGAGGGGCGGCCGGCACCCAAGAAGCAGAAGGGCGACAGGCCGGCTTGGCAGCCGGCTTTCTCCTACGAGCAAACCCTTGATGTCCCTTGTAAGTTCCACAGCGGCGCGAAGCCGTCCAACCACACAACTCGGAAGTGCCATTGGCTCACCCGAATCTCCAAGGGCGAGGGTTGTTGCTGCCTCCGCCTGCGGGCCAGCCGCCTCCTGCCCCATAGCAGTCGGCCGCTCGGCCAGCAGTCAGAGCTATTCAAGACGAGTTCCCTGACGAGCAAGCCGCTTACGTCGTGTTTACAAGCCAGACAGAAGATTGGCGCAGCAGGTGCCGACAGCAGCAGGAAGTCAACGCGGTCGCCTCCAATAACCTCGAGTTCATGCACTAGTCAGAGAAGCCCATCAGCTGGAGCCAGGCCGACCACCCAGAGGTGATGCCATCTCCTGGCTCCTATGCCTTGGTTTTGGACGCCAGCCTCGCGACAGAAAGGTGTGCTGCCCGTTTCTCCCGCGTGCTGATAGATGGCGGGAGCAACATCAACATACTATACTGAGATACCATGGAGAAGCTCAACATCAAGCCGAAGCAACTCATGCCAAGCCGGACTGTGTTCCACGGCATCGTACCCGGCCTATCCTGCTCACCAATCGGCAAGATCAAGATGGATGTCCTCTTTGGGGGCAAAGATCATTTCCGCTGAGAGGCAATATGGTTTGAGGTAGTGGATCTGGAGAGCCCATACCACGCATTGCTTGGCCGACCAGCGTTGGCCAAGTTTATGGCTGTGCCCCACTACACCTACCTCAAGATGAAGATGCCGAGTTCCAAGGGCATCATCACCATAGCCGGAGACTATAAGAAGTCTTCTGAGTGTGCAGCAGCCAGCAGCCGGCTGGCCGAGTCCCTTGTGACCACCGAAGAAAAGAAGATGCTGAATCGAGTTGTGGCCTTGGCTGGCAAGCAGCCGGCCCTGTCTCCTGACCCCAAAGAATGTGAAGCTCAAGGTTCTTTCCAGCCGGCCAAGGAGACAAAGAAGATACCTATGGACCCGGAGCACCCGGAGAGGCACGCTGTCGTGGGCACAGGCCTTGACAGCAAATAGGAAAGCGAGCTCGTCGATTTCCTCCGTGAGAATCGGGACATCTTTGCATGGTCTCCCAAAGACATGCCGGGTGTTCCAACGGATTTCGCCGAGCACAAGCTACATGTCCGACCTAACGTCAAGCTGACCAGGCAGCCCTTGCGCCACCTGTCATAAGAGAAGAGAAGAGTTGTCGGTGAAGAGACAGCCCGGCTCCTAGCAGCCAGCTTCATTATGGAAGTGTTCTTCCTTGAATGGCTTGCCAACCCAGTCCTAGTGTTAAAGAAGAACAAGCAGTGGCCCATGTGCATTGACTACACCAGCCTCAACAAACCCTGCCCTAAAGATCCTTTTGCTCTGCCAAGGATTGATCAAGTGCTAGACTCCAAAGTCGGATGCGAGCTGTTGAGTTTTTTGGATGCTTACGCAAGCTACCACCAGATAAAGTTGGACCCACTTGACCGCCTAAAGACCGCCTTCATCACCCCATTCGGAGCTTTCTGCTACCTGACCATGACATTCGGCTTGAGAAATGCTGGTGCCACCTTTCAGCGTTGCATGAAGAAATGCCACCTCAAGCAACTCGGCAGGAATGCCCACGTCTACGTAGACAATGTTGTGGTGAAGACGGAGAGACGCGGCACCTTGCTGGAAGAACTCAAGGAGACCTTTGAGAATTTGCGCCAGTTTCAGATCAAGCTCAACTCGGAGAAGTGTGTGTTTGGGGTACCAGCCGGCCAGCTTCTAGGCTTCCTAGTCTCCGAACGCGGCATCGAATGCAACCCAGTGAAGATCAAGGCCATAGAGAGAATGAAGATCCCTACCAAGCTGCGAGATGTCCAAAAGTTCACTGGATGCCTGGCATGTTTGAACCGCTTCATCAGCCGGCTCGGAGAGAAGGCTCTCCCCCTCTACCGACTCATGAAGAAGTCTACTCACTTTGAGTGGAATGACCAGGCGGACCAAGCTTTCCACGAGCTGAAGAAGATGCTGTCCACACCGCCTGTCTTGGCGGCCCCTACTGAGAAAGAGCCCATGTTCCTCTACATTGCCGCCACCAGCCGGTTGGTCAGCACAGTTATCGTGGTCCAGCATCCAGAAGAAGGCCGAGCTCAGCTAGTCCAGAGGCTGGTATATTACCTGAGCGAAGTACTATCCACCTCAAAGCAGAACTACCCGCACTATCAGAAAATGTGCTATGGTGTGTACTTCGCCTCCAAGAAACTCAAGCCCTACTTCCAAGAACATCCCATCACGGTCGTATGCACTGCCCCGCTTGCCGAAATCATAGGCAGCCGGGATGCATCTGGCCGAGTGGCGAAATGGGCCATTGCGCTGGCTCCTTACACAATCTACTATGAGCCTCGCACCGCCATCAAGTCCCAAGCATTGGCCGACATCCTCGTCGACCGGGCCGAGACCCAGTACCTGCCACCGGCCCCCGACTCCACTCATTGGCGGATGCATTTTGACGGATCCAAGATGCGCACTGGCTTGGGAGCCGGCATCGTCCTCACCTCTCCCAAAGGCGACAAACTCAGATACACATTGCAAATCCACTTTGCCGCCTCCAACAATGTGGCCGAGTATGAGGCACTCATACACAGGCTCCGGCTAGCCAAGGAACTCGGCATCCGCCGGATCCTGTGTTATGGCGACTCAGACTTGGTGGTTCAGCAATCATCTGGCGACTGGGACGCCAAGGACGCAAACATGGCAAGCTACCGTTTCCTCGTTCAGCAGATCAGTGGATACTTTGAGGGGTGCGAGTTCCTTCATGTGCCATGGGCCGACAACGAGCAAGCAGATGCCCTGGCACGAATAGGCTCCACCCGGCAAGCTATACCAACTGGCGTCGCCCTCCAACGCCTCCTCAAGCCATCTGTCAAGCCGTCTCCGGAATCCAGTTCCATCTTCGTGCCGCCTGACCCCGACGCAGTCGGATCCAACTTCAGGGACCAGGCAGGCGGCTCGGGGACTTCGGCAGACGGCTCGGGGACTGCCATAGTCGAACCCGGCCCGGGGACTACTACAGCCGGCCCGGGGACTGCAGCAACACAGCAGGCGGCGGCAGACTCCAACTCCTCACAACCCAGCCTGCCCACCCTGGTTGCAGTAGCCGTTTTGGCAATCGAAGAAGTCACAGCTCCATCATGGGCCCAGCCCATCCTCCATTTCCTGATAAACAGAGAGCTGGCACTGAAGAGATCTCGGCAAGACAAGTCCAACGCCGAGCCTGGGCATACACAATAATGAACCGAGAGCTTGTTAGGCGCAGTGTTACCGGAGTCTTCCAACGCTGCGTCGAGCCAGAGAAAGGCATAGCAATCCTCGAAGACATCCACCAAGGCGAATGCGGCCACCATGCCACCTCCAGGGCACTTGTCGCCAAGGCTTTCCGCCATGGATTCTTCTGGCCGACTGCTTTGGAGGATGCCAAGGAATTAGTCAAACACTGCAAAGGGTGCCAAATCTTCGGCTCCAAGCAACACCTGCCGGCTTCTGCACTCAAGACCATCCCCATCACTTAACCTTTTGCCGTCTGGGGGTTGGACATGGTCGGCCCATTCAAGACGGCGTGCGGCGGCATGACACATCTGCTTGTCGCCGTGGACAAATTTACCAAGTGGATTGAAGCAAAGCCGATCAAGAAACTGAATGGGCCGACTGCCGTAACATTCATTGCAGGCATTACAACCCGGTATGGAGTACCACACAGCATCATCACCGACAATGGCACGAATTTTGCCAAGGGAGCACTGGCACATTTCTGCGCGACACAGGGCATCCGACTGGACTTAGCGTCCGTTGCCCACCCGCAGTCAAACGGCCAAGTCGAGCGAGCAAACGGCCTCATCCTTTCCGGCATCAAGCCCCGACTGGTCGTGCCACTGGAGCGTTTGGCCGGCTGCTGGCTCGACGAGCTGCCGGCCATCCTATGGAGTCTACGCACTACCCCAAACAAGTCAACCGGCTTCACCCCTTTCTTCCTTGTATATGGTGCGGAGGCTGTCATCCCAACTGACATCGAGTTCGACTCACCTCGGCTCACCATGTACATGGAGGCGGAGGCTAAGGAAGCACGAGAAGACAACGTCGACTTGCTGGAAGAAAGACGGCTGTTAGCCCTCAGCCGGTCCACCATCTACCAGCAGGGTCTACGTCGTTACCACAGTCAGAGGGTCAAGCCAAGAGCTTTCCAAGAGGGAGATCTTGTGCTCCGGCTGATACAGCGAACAACCGGCCAGCACAAGCTCTCAGCCCCTTGGGAAGGCCCCTTCGTCATCAGTGGGGCTCTAGGAAACGACTCCTACTACCTGATCGACGCGCAGAAGCCGAAGGCACGCAAGAGAGACGATTCCGGCAAGGAGTCGGAGCGTCCGTGGAACGCCAATCTTCTTCAAAGATTTTACAGTTGAAATGCATTATGTATCACGCTACCTTTTGCATTATGTACGAGACAACAGGCTCCCCGAGGAGTTTTCGGGGACTACCCTCTTTTATCTATGTATGCCGGGTATCATACCCATGCTTATGCCACTACATTCGTTTTTTCGTCCGGCACCGGGTTCGACTAGTCGGCCCGGGGACATGCCGCCTTGAGTTATGTCCAAGTTCTACCTGCAGTCAGACAAGTAATGTGCCGGCACCCAAGCCCTCTCTTGCGAAAGTCATAGCTCGAAGAATCGGCTGCCCGACTAGCAAGAGCCAAAGGCGGAAAAGGATGCCCACATGAAAAACATCTAAGGACTAATGAACTTACATAACACAAGCTGGCTCCCTCCTCGCCAACCGGCTGTCGAAGCAGCCGGCTAGCCGGCTTCCCTTCCTACTCTGCTACAATCTAAGAAAGCTTGAGTACTTGCCTTTCCAGACGGCCGAACTCCTTACCCGGCCACAGACTGCAGAGCAGCTATCCGGCTGGGAAGGCGGCAACCAAGGGAAGGCGGCAAAGGAAAAAATCCGAAAGATAAAAAGCAAGTAGGAATGAAAGCCAAGCACATGCATAATAGTATTTACATAAAAGGCCTTTGAGAGGCCGGCATTCAACAAAGTTTGAATACACCCCAAGTGGGTGGAATTGCGCAAAGATAATAAAGCTGTTCAAAGAGTGACAAGCAGGAAAGTAAAAACAGCGAATCAAGCCAAGGGAGCGCCTGGGGCATCGGGAAGATTGGTGGAGACGGCGGTGTCGGCTGGAGGAGTGGCCGGCTGGCGAGTCTCGGCCTGGTCGTCGCTGGTGGCAGGCGGAGCATTCATGCGCTTCTCGTTGCTGGAGGCACGGTCAGGCTGAGGCTGGCTGGCTGCTTCGACATCCGGCACAGCGTCTTCACCGTCTTCCTCCTCCTCCTGTTCGCCCTCGTTGCTCGAGTCGATCTCCTCCGCCGAGTCTTCACTGTCGGCCGGGTTCAGCCCGAACCATTCCTCCGGCTGCGCGACACCGTCCTCGTTCACCTCAGGAGCAAAGGCGCTGGTGTCGGTGAAGTCGGCGATCACCGAGGCTTACTGGATGATAGCCGGCCGCACCGCCTCCAGCTCCTCATCAGCCTCCTGCCACCAGGTGTGCAGCTGGTCCAAGTTCAGCCCAGGGTACCAAGCCCGGATGAACTCTAGCGCCCGTCGAGCGCCTGACCGGGCTGCTGAAGCCTTCCAGGCCTCGAGGCGGCCGACTGCTACCTCCAGCCAGTCGGCAGTACGGCTGGGGGTGCGAGGAATTACTTCGCCAGGCCAAAGGGCGGCCAGTACCTGTGCTCCGGCACACTGAAGCTGGCAGAGCATGCAGTAGGCTGGCTAGAGGCGGGCTTGGATCGCCAGAAGCTGCTCCTCAAGCGACCGGTTGGCGTCAGGTGTGATATCAACCCCAGCCTGCCGCCGGGCCTCACAGTGAGCTTCGATGGCTTGGTTGGCGGCGACGGAGTAGCCAGGAAAGTACTCTTCACAAAGAAGAAAGAAACAGAGCAAGTCAGGAGATATACCGGTTTGCAAGGACAAGCAAAGGAACGAAGAAGAAGGCGGCCTACCATCAACCAAATCCTCGACCCGGCCATAGCGTTCGCTCAGAGCTTGTCTTGCCTCGGCCCAGCTTGCCGCCTTGGTTTCATATTTGGCTTTCAGGGCGGCCTCGCTGTCCTGCGCCGCCTTCAGGGCCGCCTTGTGGCTTTCCTCCTGGTCGGCCAGTTTCTTGGCTAGGAGGTCACGCTCCTGAGCCAAAGCGTTGAACTCGCCCTCCTTGGTGCGAAGGGGTGGTCTGGGCCACGCCTAGCTGCTGTCTCAAGTCGGCATTGGCTCCTGCCAATATGAAGAAGAAGAAATTAAGAAAGAAGTCAGCAAGAAAGATCCAACCCGACTGCTCAGCAGTCGGCCCGAATCTCGGGGACTACACCCAGTGGGTGCGCTGACGCGCCCCCACATGGGATAAAAGGACAAAGACACTCACGCCCGCTCTCTGACAGATCGGCGGCCTTTTGGTTCACCTCCCGGACCTGGGAGTTAAAGGTAGCGGCGTGGAGGTTGTGGTAATCCTACAAATAGGACGAAGGAGCGAGCAAGAACAAGTCATTAAAACAAAGTCTTCAAAGAAGTTCCAAGTCGCCTGCTCAGCAGCCGACTCGGAACTCGGGACTACACCCAGTGGGTGCGCTGACGCGCCCCCACAGAAAAAATCAAGAGCAAGAAAACTCACCCGAACAACCGCCCGTGTCGCAAGAAACTCTCGGGTACACTGCTTCAGCGCGGTGGCCTGAGCCTGAAGCCGGCTACGGACATCTTGCGCCGCCAGGCTCAACGCGGCTGTCCCACCGCCCGACGTCCACCCTGGCGAGCTAACGGTGGCTGACTCCAGATCATGCGACAATGAGCTGGAGCCGGCGGCCCCCTGCGGATCCGTCTCTGAAGCCTCCCTCCCTGCATGCCGACGAGTCGGCGACAAGACCACAAGATCCGCCCTTGCAGTCGGCTCTCCTCCAGCCGGCTGCTCAGGCGGCACCTCGGGCTGGCCGCCTTGGCCGGTCCCGGCCGACGGAGGCGGCACCACTTCTCCCTCCGGGACGACTACGTCGCCCCCTCCCTCTCCATCGCTGGCGGGTCACATCTGATTTCCTCCAACGGGGGGCATCGGGATGTCCGGGGCCATGGAGCGGAGGGGATGACGAGTTGCGGAGGCTGGCTGCGCAGGGCCTCCGCCGCCCTCTCTGCAGCCTCGGCCTCCGCCTGGGCCCTGGCTGCCGCGTCGGCCTGCGCCTCGGCCGACTCCGCCATCGTCTCCTGGGCCAACTCGGTGGCGGCTGCCCTCCGCTCCTCCGCCTCCTGCTCCTCCCGCGCGTTCCGCTCCGTCGCCGCCTGAAGCTCGGTGCGGGGGTCTATGCGGCGGGAACCCGCAGATCCTCCCGCTCCGCCGACTATGGAGGCGGCGGTAGTCCGCTCAAGAGAGAGCGGGGCCCTGGTTGATAAAACGGAGAAAGGACTTAGAAGAACATTGACTAAAGAAAAGAGAGAAAAGCACGCAAAGACCAGTACTTACGCCGAAACCGCCTGCGGCCGCTTCACCACTTTGCGGAAGCGGGCCGCCTCATCCCGCTTGGTCACCGCCGCGGATCCCCTATGCTTATTCAGCCGGCCGCCGAAGAGAGTCGGTGCCGCCCGGCGCTTCTGCGCGCCGCCTCGTGCGGTCGGCCCGCCGGACGGGCCGGCGCCTTGGGGGTCGGTCGCCGGCTAGCGGCGAGGAATGGGATCGGCCTCGTCATCGTCCGTCCAGTCGTCAAAGCCGGCGGTGAAGCCGGAGCCGCCTGTCTTGCCGCCTCCTCCTACGTCGTCGTCTAGGGCCGCTGTCGTGGTATTCTCACGGGGGGTGTTGCAAGACGACATATGCCACAAGGGCTTAGTGTGAGGGTAAGACTGCTGCTGATAGGACCGGGAGCGGGTATGCGAGTAGCACACGGTGGTTTACCCAGCTTCGGAGCTCTCCAGAGACATAATACTCCTACTGCTGCATGTCTGAGTGTATCTATCTGGGGTGTACATCGGACAGTACAAAGTGCTCCTGGAGCTGTATCTGGGATCAGTGCCAAATGCATCTGATCTGGTATATGCATGTGTATGGCCGGCTCTAGTGGCCATGTATGGCCATGGCTTGTGGCCGTGAGTGGCCTTGTGGCCAAATGAATGTGGCCGTGGGAGTCCATCCCCTGGATGGATGGATGTGTGCCATTATATAGGCATGGCTAGCTTACTATCTAAGCTATGTGGTGTTATGGGAGCAAGGCATGGTGGGTGTCATGCTTGTCCCCTGGGTCACTTCATAAATAGTGCCAGGGGACAAGTGACACTATACATGATGGCATTGAGGTACAGCCGTCTCGTCCGCGGTATGGCCGCCACGTCAGGGTCTTTTCGGTGTCGGGTCGGGCTGCAGTCGGCAGCCGGCTGGTTGGCGCAGTCGGCAGCCAGCTGGTCGTTGCAGTCAGCATCCGACAGTCGGCCGGGCAGAGCAGTCGGACGGAGAGCTAGCAGAAGCGGCCGGGAAGTCGGACTAAGGGGCTTTGCTAGCCCCGATGTCTTGAAATATCGTCTCACCGTCTTCGGGGTATCCATGTCCAATTACTCTGTCAGTAGCCCCCAAGCCTCCGGGCAACTTGGCAAAGTTGGGCGGAGGTTTTTTGGCGAGTGTTCATGGAAATGATCATGAAAAAAGACAAAGTTAGTCCATGTAGATATATCAAATGTTTGCTTTTAGCATTGCAAGTTTTATGCGGAGGGTGCCAACTCGGTTTCGTCCGAGCCCCCTTTCATCTTTTTCGTGTTCCCTCCGCTTTTTGGCTTATGCTCTTGCCTGCCGGACAGCCGCTCTGCGGTCTGTGGCTGAGAGTGGGCCGCAAAGTCGAGGGTACAGTACTCAGAGTCTGGGAGCAGATTCCACCGAGTAGATACTTGTAAAGGAAACGGTCGGGTCGCCCGAACCGTTTTTCTTCCCGGACGTTTTTCGCGTGGGTGGCCTCCAGCGTTCACTCTTGCCAGTCGGACAGCCGCTCTGCGGTCTGTGACTAAGAGTGGGCCTTTGGTACCGCGCACGCTACTAAGCCGTCTGCGGGAACTAACGTCTCAGGCCAAGCGGCCAGCCCCCGGGCCAACTCTGGCTGGCGCCGGGGCAAATAGTGATGCAACTGTAACAAAATGCGGAGATAGCCCCCGAGCATCGCTCGAGGTTATCCGTGCTTTCGCGGTGCAAAAAATATGCGGGTGAGGAGCTCACATTGATTTTCGTGTAGTCGCGGTTGTCGAAGACAACCGGCGCGACTTGGCGCTCGTGGAGCGCGCCGGCGCACCTGCTGGGTGTAGCCCTCGAGCCCCCGGGTGCTCGAAGGGGGGTCCCGGCCGGTCAGGCTCGACCGGCCAGGCGGCGAGGTAATTTGCAGTGCCCATTTCTTCTTTCTTCTCTTCTGCCGGCTGCTGGCAGCCGGACAAAACTCTTCTCTTGTCTCTTGCAATCTTATGTGGGAGCGCGCCAGCGCACCCACTGGGTGTAGCCCCCGAGATTCGGACAGACTGCTGAGCAGTCGGGCCGGATCTCCCGGCGACTACTTTATCTTCTCTCTCGTGGGGGCGCATCAGCGCACCCGCTGGGTGTAGCCCCCGAGATTCGGGCCAACTGCTGAGCAGTCGGGCCGGATCTCCCGGCAACTACTTTGTCTTTCCTTTCTTCGCGGGGGCGCGTCAGCGCACCCGCTGGGTGTAGCCCCCAAGATTCGGGCCGACTGCTGAGCAGTCGGGCTGGATCTCCCAGCGACTACTTTGTCTTCGTCTCTTTTCTCTTCGTCAGCCGACTGCTGGTAGCCGGACGGGTACATTTCTTTTTTCTCAGCACCTGGCCACTTTCTCAGCCGGACGCGATGCTTTTTTTTTTGCCAGTCGGCTGTGTGCAGTCGGACACACTTCAGCCGGCCTCAAGCATCCGACCTTTGACTTTTTCAGCCGGCAGTCGGCCTATTCTTTTCTCTCCTTTTTTTAAGCCGGCTGTGGGCAGTCGGCTTCCCACTTTTTTTCCTCTTTTCTTTAGCCGGCGCAGTGTGCTGAACCAGCCGGCCTCTCTCGTTTCTCTTTCTTTCTTTGTCTCTGCTCGCAGAAGGCGGCAGTCAGCTAGCAATGGGGGCCGCCTGGCTCGTGCCGGGTGCTAGCGGAGGCGGGGCAGAGGACCCGGAGCCGGCCCGAGCCAGATGCGTGGAGGCGGGGGAGGCCGGCCGAGGGGCGAGGCCGGATGCCGACGGGCGTGGCGCAGCCGGCCGTGCAATGGGGCGGGCGCGCGGGAGACGGCAGCAGCTACCCGGCCGGCATGCAGGAGGCTGCAGCGGTAACCCATACGAGCGGCGCACGCGGCGAGCGTCGGAGCCGGCGGGGAGCAACGGGGTGGAGGCAAGCCGGTGAGGGCCCGAAGCCGGCTGGCGCGGAGCACCCAGCAGCCGGTGGGGGCCCGGAGTCAGTCGGTGCAGGGACGGACAGCCGGCTGCCGCAGACACAACGGAGATGGCGCGAGGAGCAACCGGGCAGCACGGGGAGGCGGAGACGGTGACGGGGGCCGGCCATGGGTGCGTGGGAGCAGTCGGACCCGGTCGCAGTGGGTAGCCACCGGACCCGGCGCTAGCAGGCAGGCGATCGAAACCGGCCGGGGCATCAGGGACGCGCGCGAGGAGGGCGCGAAGGCGGCAGCGCGCGGGAGCCGGCACTGCCGGACGGGGCCGTGGCGCAGGTGCGGGCGGAGCAGGTGGGGAG
>NC_057798.1:557915118-557922189 GCF_018294505.1 Triticum aestivum
GAGCGCGCGTGGCGCAGAGGCGGCCAAGGCGAGGCCGAGCCGGCCCGAAGCAGGCCGGGCGGAGGAAGCGGCCCGGGTGCTGGTGGAGCCGAACGGGCGAGGCGGAGCCGGCCGGAAGGCGTCGGCGCAGCAACGCGGGGGCAGCCGGACCCGGCGTGGAAGGAGGAGGGCGCAGGGACGCGGCGGTGCCGCTTGGCGGGTGGGCGGGGAGGCAGAGCTCGCACTCGGAGACGGCACATGCGGCTGAGTCGGTGCAGCCAGAATAGCGAGCAAGCGCGGCGAGGTGGCGGGGAGGCCGTAGCCGCTGCTGGGACACGGTCCAGCGCGGGGCGTGAGCATGGCAGCGAGGAGATGCACCAGCGCGGGGCGTGAGCATGGCAGACGGACGGTCGGCGTTGCGGTGGTGGTGAAGAAGGCAAGACCGACGGCGAGGACGCGCCGACCCTCACGGCCATTCGGGGGGCATGTCGATGTCGAGCCCCCGACCGCTATCGGAGAGACGGCGTGACGCCGCGGTGATGAAGACGAAGATGGTCCCGCCCGGACAGCGAAATCAGCAGCAGCGTGGTAGCATAGTAGTAGTACCACACCACGGTGGGCGCCAAATGTCGTGGTATTCTCACGGGGGGTGTTGCAAGACGACATATGCCACAAGGGCTTAGTGTGAGGGTAAGACTGCTGCTGATAGGCCCGGGAGCGGGTATGTGAGTAGCACGCGGTGGTTTACCCAGCTTCGGAGCTCTCCAAAGAGATAATACTTCTACTGCTGCATGTCTGAGTGTATCTATCTGGGGTGTACATTGGACAGTACAAAGTGCTCCTGGAGCTGTATCTGGGATCAGTGCCAAGTGCATCTGATCTGGTATATGCATGCGTATGGCCGGCTCTAGTGGCCATGTATGGACATGGCTTGTGGCCGTGAGTGGACTTGTGGCCAAATGAATGTGGCCGTGGGAGTCCATCCCCTGGATGGATGGATGTGTGCCTTTATATAGGCATGGCTAGTTTACTATCTAAGCTATGTGGTGGTATGGGAGCAAGGCATGGTGGGTGTCATACTTGTCCCCTGGGTCACTTCATAAATAGTGCCAGGGGACAAGTGACACTATACATGATGGCATTGAGGTACAGTCGTCTCGTCCGCGGTATGGCCGCCACGTTAGGGTCTTGTCGGTGTCGGGTCGGGCTGCAGTCGGTAGCCGGCTGGTTGGCGCAGTCGGCAGCCGGGTGGTCATTGCAGTCAGCATCCGTTAGTCGGCCGGGCAGAGCAGTCGGACGGAGAGCCGGCAGAAGCGGCCGGGAAGTCGGACTAAGGGGCTTTGCTAGCCCCGATGTCTTGAAATATCGTCTCACCGTCTTCGGGGTATCCATGTCCAATTACCCCGACAGCGGCCGCCCCCAAGTCGGGGTCATCAAGGTCGTCCACCTCGCGGTCGGGGGCATACTCGCGCTCCAGCCCCGCGGTCCCAGCCGACTGGTCAATAGCCGGCCAGAAAGAACTCGGCAACAAGAAAAGAAAAAAGGAAAGAAAGGCTTACCACGGGCGACGGGTTGGCACGAGAGTACGGCTCCTTGCCATACTGCCACTCCTCGGTGAGCTTGCAGTTGGCGATGTAATTCACCATGTAAGATACCTCGTCGTGAGGCATCTCTCTGGTGCTGAGCCGGCTTGGGTCGAAGTGGCCGCTCATCTGACAGATCAGATGAGGGTGGCCTTGGAGTGGGAATACCCGGCGTTCAACGAAGGCGGCTATCAAGTCGGGCCCAGTCGAGCGCTCCGACTGGATCAGCACCCGAAGCCGGGCGAAGGCACCAGCTCCAGCCGGCGTCAATGAAATGGCCCGGAAGGACCACGAAGGCTGCCTCCCAGGCGGCGGGCCGGCTACATAAGCCGGCAAGTTGACGTAGTCACCATTCGGGGCGACGTTCTTCACATCAAAATAAGACTTTTGCCAGAGCTTCACCGACTGGATCAGCGCGATAGGATGGAATGGGTTGTCGGCGATGGACCTCCAAATGGCGATGAAGGTGCCACATGGAGCCGGCACGCCTACGACAACCGTGCCGAGCTTGGATTGGAAAAACTCCCCCAGAGCTCGATGGTCAGGAGGATGCCGAGGAAACCTTCGCACAAAGTGACGAAGGCTGACAATAGCACCACCATGTTGGGGTGAGGTGATGCGGCTGAAGATGATAGAAGTCAAGAAACGCGCGGAAGAAGCCGCTTGCGGGGAGGCCGACGACGCGCAGGCAATGCGAATAGAAGATCACTCGCTCGCCCTCCTCCGACGCCGGCGAGACCTCCCTCGCCAACGCGAGACGGACCCGCACAAGATCTTCGCCCGGCAACTGCCGCGTCTTGCGGAGAAAATCGATGTGGTCGTCGCGGACGTTGGAGCCATCCCAGGAGCTCGACGTCGGGGCCATGATGGCGCTGGGGCGACGAAGAGCGCGGCGACGGAGAGCGCGCGGCGCGGTGGCGGCGAGTTCGCGGCGCGCTAGGAAGAAGAAAGAGTGGCGGAACGGAAGCGCTGCGGAGAGCTGCTACTGCGAAGAAGAAGAGGGAGATGGCAGAGTGAGGGCGAGCGTGCGGACGACTGCCGCTCCCCCTCCCCGCCCCTACTTATAGCCTCGCGCGGCGAAGCCGAGGGGGCGAGGTGCGGGGGGGGGGGAGGCGTGGGATTAACTGTGCCCACTCCCCCATGACCCGCGATTATCGCGCCATTATGACAAGTGAGAACCGCCGCCGGAAGACGTGCAGTCGATTGGGGCCGCAGAAGATCCGTGCACGGGACGAGGCATGGAAGTGGCGGGCCCGGGCCTGCTGCGGCATCCCGTCACGCGCATGGGCTGGCAGGCCCTTCCAGCCGAAGGGTGCCACATGGCGCGCTGTTGGCGCGCGGTCAGCCTGCCGCCTAGCTAGCGCTCCAGCTGGTTCCCGCCTTCGGATTTCAAGGAGACTTCGCCGAGAAGGCACGCATAAGAGAAGTCGGATCCTAGCTGCCGGCTCTTCGGGATAGGAAGCTGGCCGAGCTTCTTGATTCCCCCTTCAGCCATGAAGCCCAACCAGCTTCGGGGACTACTGTCGGAGTAAATGACCACGGGTAGCCTACTCGGCTCTCTTTGGCCCTTAGAAAAAACAATGGGCTAACTGAGCCTTGAAGCGCCCAAGACACGGGGCCGCCTTCTTCCAGCCGGCTATCACAGAGGCAGGCTACTGAAAGGCAGCCCGGCCATAAACTCTCTTGGAGGACGCCACAATAGGGCCGGCTCCAAGAAGCCGGCCGAGGAAAGGCCGACTCCAAGAAGCCGGCCCAAGAAGATCGACTCCAAGAAGCCGGCTCCTGGCAGGCGGCGATGGGCCATACCCTAAAAGTCCGCACGCCCATAACAACGATGGGACAGGGCGTGGCTACATTGGACCATGCCACTCCTGAATCCCGGAACACGCATGGCTACAGTACGTCGTACGGGGCGGCCATCTCCTGTCCGGCGTGGCACTGTTGCCATGCAGAGCATGACGCCCACCACGACGGGTCGCCAGTACGGCCCGTAGGCGGCGGGCCCCTTCGGTCAGAGAGACGCCCGTAGGCGGCCTGGCCTCCTCCAGCCGGCCTGAGGCCGGGCCGGCTTCCTATAGCCGGCTTGCTCCCCTCCTCGGGGCGTGCGCACCATTAAGGAGACGAGACGAGGTAAGGCTAGAGTGAGAGCCCGCAAGGCGGCGACACTGTAGCCATGCTTACCTCGACAAAGCCCTCGTCATCAGAGGCGAGGCAACAATAACCAGCCCCCAACAAGACCCCCAAGCGGTGGGGCCAGCCTGTCGACCAATGGGCCGGCAGCCGGCGGGACCCGCCAGTCGGCGGGCCCCAGTAGCCGGCGGAGAAGTCAGCGGTCGTAGACGCTCATAGCCTGGACCCACGCCCAGCCAGATTACCATTGTACCCCCGGGGGGTAGGCCTATATAAACCCCCCGGGACACCCATGCAAAGGGTTTATCTCATAGAGTTCTAGACACCACCATAGGGAGAGAAGAGAGCTAGCCTTGCCCTCTTTCCTCTTCCCACCGAACAGCTCAAGGAGCCTCTTGTAGCTTCTTATCGATCTCGTGATCATGCGGAGACCCCGCAAAGCAGGAGTAGGGGTATTATCTCCATGGAGAGCCCCCAACCTGGGTAAGATCCGCCGGCGTGCATGTCTTCGCCTTATCCCATTTCCAGGCACCGGCGATGTCTTACTGGCTCCCACAATGATAAGCCATCCGTTGGCATATGTCGCACCTACCCCCCGACATTGACATCAAGTTTATTGGCATTTACATTGCTGCATGAGGTTCTTGTGGATATATCAGTGTGTGCAATTATATCTGACATGCATGGAAGACAACTAGTATTTAGATTTATGTAAATGAGTGCCTGTAGGAGACGACATAAATAGTAGGACTGGGGTTAACTAGCAGCAACAGGTCTCATAAACTAAAAGGAGAACACAGATGAAAGCTACAGAATATGTATCGTTTGTACTCGAGATTAACTAGATGGCACACAAAAGTATTAAAGAAGAACATAGGTAATACTAGAAGTGGTATAATACTATAATCAACAGCCTGTGGGATAGCATTGGCTGATGGATGATAACTATGGAACAGTGTTACCTAAAGAACAAGTATCTTAGCTGAACTATGGAACATCCTGAACTCCTGAACAAGACCCGTAAGAGATCAACATGAATATACGGTGAAATGTGATGATCTATTTTTCGTGCTTAGATGAATAACAAAGCCATAAATGTTGCACACAAGTAAGATGACGGTACAACTTATCTGGCTGCCATCCATAGGAGTGAGCATCATGTGCTGACTTGTCGATGGCCCTGCAGTTGTTGTGGCTGTCCATGTCAGGCACGCGCATTCGATGCAGGGAACTGTTGAGTGGGGACTGTAGCTCCCTTCTGGTGTATGCTTCCCTTGTTGGAGCAGCTGCGGTGAGTCGGAAGACGGTGTGTCTGAAGATGCAGATAACGCATAAAGTTAAGAACGACATATCTCTTTGATCCGAAGAAATACACTAAGAGATCAACAGCAAGGTACGAGAGTGGGCACACGTCTGTTGACTGAAGACTAAATTGGGGTCACACGATTTTATTTTATTTTGGTACTGTCCGATCTACGCCGGATGGCTTGATGGCCGTCTTATCCCTCCCGGCTGACACTGTTTGGAATCTTCCCCGAAGAGCCAGCGACAAACGGCACAGCAGCCTGCCTCCACTGTCCGTGGCCCCGTCCAAAACCCTGCTCCCCGCCCCACCGCACTGCCGTGGTTGCGCCGCCCCCGGGCCAATCCACAAAGACTCCCCGTCATCCAGATCCGGCGGCGGCAGTACCTTCAACCCACGCAACTCTAAAATATAGCCATCTAAGCACTGCTTCTGTGGTGAACTTGCGGCCCGGCACCCTTACGTTAGACACCAGCCAACCGGCAGCCTAGGAGCTCCGATGCCTCGAGGGGTGCTGCTTCCCATTGGGAATCGATTGGCCCAGAATAAAAATTCAGACAACTGACGCCTAAATAAAGTGATTTCAGATGAGGGTGCGACCTATCTGGCGGCATGGTGAAGTAGGCAGGTCCAGCTGTCGAGTCGGTGAGGCCGGCGTGGTTGCGGTGGTGACCGGCGGCAGGGAAAGAGCGATGTTGCGACGGTCGACGGCTACGCGGAAGCAGCGCCAGGACTCTGGACAGATCCGAAGTTGGAGCCGCTCCGGCGCCGTGAACAACGGCGGGGGTGAATCGGTACGGTTCACGCGGCCGTCGTCGAGGCAGCACCGGCAGCACGGAGTAAGAGGCACACGGCCCAGTGCACGACGGCAATTGGCAGCATCTCCGACATTAGGGAGGAGGGCGGCTGTGAAATTGGTGCGGTGGGGGCGCCATGGAGGTGGGGCTGAGGTTTCGCGGCTCGGGAGAAGGGAGCTTCCCGGGGAGAAGGTGATTTGGCACCCACGAGGTATGAATGGGGGTGGGTGGGGGAGAATTGGGAGGGGAGTGGAACCATGTCTTACGGACGCATTTGTCTTAAATGTGAGGGGAAGTTACAGTTCTACCCTTGCCTATAGGCTTCTCGGCTTGGGTCTGTGTACTGAGGGTCGGGGATAGTAGAGTAACTTTGCTTCTCCCCAAATAGTGGGCGGGAGCAATTTCGGGCGAGGAGGGCGTGTTTTGAACTATAGTGGGCGCGAGCGAATTCGGGCGAGGAGAGCGTGTATTGAAATAGTGGGCGCGAGCTATTTCGGGCGAGGAGAGCGTGTTTTGCCGACCATGGTTTATGAATTATTCGGCACATGTCATTTCGGCCGAGGAGAAGGCGCGCTTGGATGAAGTTATGAACCTACCCTCGATGTACAACGGGCAATTGATGCGTGTCCCACATAGGATGGTAATTTCGCGTCTCCCATTTATTTGCTCGAGAGGATGTTTAACGGTTCATTCAAATTTTGGGAGAACGAGCATCCACGTCTACCTTACCAAGTCAATTCGAATCAAATTTTGAAATATTAGCTTGCCACTTCTTTTTTAGATGGAGAGATGATGCTCAGGAGTAATGTGTTTTTACATGCTCGTTGCTAGCGATTTACTATATGACAAATAGTTGACCCACTCAAAAACGCGAATCAAACCCAAAATGAAATATCTCGATTCAATGAACTAGCTCGTTCAGTAGGTCAAAATAGTGAACTAAATCCAAAATTGAACACCTCAATCGAGTAGCATGTTGTACAGTATTTTAGTACTCCATGAACATGTTGAAAGTCAAATTAATGAACTTGTTTGATATACGCATATATCCGTTCATGTGTGGATTGCGGACAACATGGTCTCCAATTTAAATATTTGAATGCGACTTTATATCAGTCTTTGATGCATAAAACGCGACCTCCCCCTCTCCCGGACTCCTGTTCTCTCTCTCTCACTCTCACTCTCTCGCCGACAATATTCAATTCTATCGCACGCATCCGACACAAAAACCTTGTTGGTCCCTCTCCCTTTCTCTCTCTCTCTCTCTGTGTGTGTGTGT
>NC_057798.1:557922488-557954910 GCF_018294505.1 Triticum aestivum
GCTAGATATCTTGGGTGCACTCATCATACGCACACAAATTCCTTGGCTCTTTGCCCGTAACTCTCTCACGCACCACTATGTCGTCTCGGAGCTCTTCCCCCCCCCCTTTCTCAAACTCTCCATCCACCTGGGTCACACATACACATGCATATCTCACGCGGACTCGATAGGCCCATCTAAAACTCTATCTCTCTCCATCATCCTCTCTTCATCTCACACGCACACACACACAATCTCATGCCCAGCTAGCCAAGTATGATGGTCTCTCACTCAATTGTAGGCACATGCAGTCCCCCGTATATGTATATGACTAGCTAATCTTAGTCTCCATCATAGACATGTGCATGGTCTATCTCGATTTCTCTCGGGGCATCTTTCTATCGGGCACGCACTCCCTCGATCTCCCACCCATATAGTCCCCTCACGATCTCGAGGGGATCTCTCTATCACAAACACACCCTCTCTCCCTCCCCATGCGTCCATGCCATCCATGTGTCCCTCTCGACCTTTTTTCCTTCTTGTCCAGACCTCTATTGGACATGTGCTACAGGGGTGTCTCTCTCCGTTGCAAACAATCACACACTAGCTATCTTCGTGTATCTCCTCACCTCGTTTTTCCATCTCGGAGATGCATGCGTGATATGTTCGCATAAGAAACGAAAAAACACACACTCTCTCTAATTTATCGTTTGTTGTCACTTTCTCTTTCACACACATACTCTTTTTGCACACTTACTCATTCTCCTTCACACGCACTTGTTCTGTCTCGACTAAGGCACTCACCTCCATCCATAGCACATAGATTTATTGAAAAGTAAAACATCACAAAGTTTGACCATGTACGTGGAGAAAAAGAATTACATCTAGTACGGCAAACATATACCATTAGATTCACCATGAGATGTAGTTTTGTATGATGTATCTTTGGTATTGTAGATATAAATAACATTTGCGTAAACCTGATCAAAGTTTCCAAAGTTTGACTTCTAAAAAATTTACATGCACTGCATTATCGAGCGGATGGAATATCTCTTTCCCCCTCTCAGCTATCTGACGCACCACTCAGCCTTATCGGGGCTCCTCAATCTCTCTCAAACTTTATTGGTCAGTTTGGTTCGTGACCTGAACCTCATGCCTTCATGGTCGGTACTGCCTGGTGTGGATGTGAGATGTAAAATATTTCTGCCTGGCCAGGCTTGTGTGGTGCTGAAGCGTTTGGTTCATGCCTGGGCCAGGCAAAGCATCAACGTCCCATCAATCAATCCATGCATCAATTATTTAATGCTAATATCCATCCATGTTGTTGTTAGCCTCGTGGCCGCACGACCAGGCACGGCCAGGCGTTCGAAATCGGTCGCTTGGGCCAGGCTACTTGCAGTGTCTGGAGTTCAGCCAGGCTAATTAAAGTGCAAGGGAACCCAACCCAGGCGGGCTTTATTTTTCACAAGGTAGCAACCAAACAAGCGTGCATGAAATCCAGCCACAACCCCAGGCCACACAAAAGATGCTCACGACGCAAGCCAAACGGGCCTTATATCTCCCTGGTTCACACATACACATGTCTCGCTCGTGCTATACATATAGACCCATCCAACACTCTCCGCCCTTGTTCTCTCTCCATGTGACACGCACCCCCCCTAAGTACCATAATCCCTCACTCCATCATAGGCTCTGTTTGGATCCATGGGTTAGAGTTAGTTTGGGTTAGTTTGGAGTCAACTAACCCAAAAAGATCCAAACAGGAGGGTTAGTTTAGGTTAGATGCATCTAAGCCATCCAAAAAAAACTAACCCATCCAATAGGTGCTTATTTGGGTTAGTTCTTCTCGGGACCACTAATAAACACTTTTTCTCTCGCTCTCCCTGCAGCAGATCCCTCCCCACTTCCTCGAAGCTTCTCGTCCTCTCCCTCCCTCCCTCTCGCACCGCCCGTGAAGGTGCCTCGCCGTATCCGCGCTCCATCTAACCCTGCCATCCAAACACCTCTTTACTTAGAGTAAGTTCAGGGTTAGAATCTAACTCTAACCTCTAACTAAGTTAGAGTATCCAAACAGGGCCATAGGCGCAAGCACTCCCCCCCCCTCCTAAGTATGATTATCTCTAACTAGCCATCAAGAACACACGTATTGTCTCCTTCCATCCATACGTCTATCTCGATATCTCTCGGGGCATCTTCATTCGCGCACACACCTTGTCACTCGATCTCCCACCCATGTAGTCTCATCACGATCTCCAGGGGATCTCTCTATGACAAACATACACTCTCTCCTCCCCATGTCTACATTTTCTCCGTACGTCTCTCTCGACCTCTCTCCCTTGTTTGTCAGACCCCTCTTGGCCACGTGCTAGGGGTCTTCCTCTCTCGGTTCCAAACAACCACAAACTATCTCCTCACCTTGCCTCCGTTGTCGAAGATGCATGTGTGATATGTTTGCATAAGACACGCATGCTTTTTCTCCACTTTTATCGTGTGTTGTCCATGTCTATTTCACACACGGACACACACTTTTTCACTCTCTCTCTCTCTCTCTCTCTCTCTCTCTCTCTCGTCAGGGACTCTGTCACGTCCATAAGCATATGGATGTTTTGAAAAGTCAAACCTCAGAAAAGTTTGACTAGGTATATGTGGAGAAAAACATTTACATCTGGAACGATCATTAGATTCATCACAACATGTACTTACTTCATACTATCATTTATCTTTGGTATTGCCGATATAAGTAATTTCTTTGTAAACTTGGTCAAAGTTTCAAAATTTTGACATTAAAAAAATGTTGTAACTACATTATCGAACGGAGGGAGTAGCTCTTTATCTCTCTCTCTGCTATCTCTCACGGGCCTCCCCTCTCATCCGAACTCTCTATACCGATGGATTATCCGCTCACTGTGTCAGCGTATAGCTCTGTATATTGTTTAGTTGACTGGTCAACCAATCCACATGCTGTGTTGTCAGCTCGTGTTCTGTATCTTGGTGTGCTGGCCCATGTGGCAGTGGGTGAAAATAAGTAAACTAGAGGCCCATCTGACACGCGGTGAAGGAAACAAAGTTGAAACCACTCGGGGTAGCATCCCGCATGCTAGTAAATTGAGGGCGCACTGAGGACAAACTTCTTGCGCGCGAAGGACGCACTCGCACACAATTCACCACTGCGCGGCAGCATGCACAGAAGGACGCACTCGCGCACACCCAGCACACAACACACACCAGCACACGTGTACACCGGCGTCGCCGCCGGTTGAGATGGACGGCGAGGCAGCCAACAAGCGGAGGCCGCTCGAGCCAAAACCGCATCCGGCGAGCCTGGACTTCATCAGCAGCCTCCCCGACGACATGCTGCTCGTCATCATCGGCCTCCTCCCCACCAAATCTGCCGTATGGACCGCCCTGCTCTCCCGGCAGTGGCGCCCCCTCTGGCGCTGTGTCCCCCTCAACCTCACCGTCGACAGCTGCCTGTGAGACGGGGATTGCAAACGCATGGCCGCAGTCTCCAAGATCCTTTCATCGCACCCTGGGCCAGCCAGACGCCTTGACATCCGCATGTTCAGTACCAACTGCAAGGTCCAACCCAAGTTCGACGAGTGGTTCTTATCCCCCGCCCCAGATCAGCTCAAGGAGCTCAGCTTTGAAGTTGGACAATGTCGCTCTCTGCCGCCGTCCGCGCTCCGCCTCACACCAACGCTGTGTCGCGCCAGCTTCAGCTCCTGCTATCTTCCCCAGATTAATGCCGCGCCCAGCCTTCTTCTCCCTCAACTCAAGTAGCTTGACCTCTTCGACGTTGTCATCTCGAACAAGGCTATGGAGCACCTACTCCGCAGCTGTACTGCGCTCGAGTACCTTCGTCTTGAGCAGATCCACGGGTTCATTAGCCTCCACATCGCCTCAACGAATCTCTGATGGATTTATGTGTCTTGCTGGCCCCGCAACAAGACATCAATTGGGAAGAGATCACTCCAGCTGTTCCACGTTATGGTCATTGAGAATGTGCCTTTCCTTGAGAGATTGCTTGTATCGGATCTAGAAGGTCCAACAAAAATCAGGGTCATTGACGCGCCGAAATTGACAGCGTTGGTGTACTCGTCTGCCAAATTCTCCGAACTCTTTATTGGATCTGTAATCGTTCAGGTACAACACTCATCTTCTTCTCCGTCTTCTTGAAATTCACATTTTTAAATTTCTTCTTGATGTATTTACGACCGTCTTCCAGAAAATGATTCCCACAAGCTTGACCCAGTCCATGCGCACAGTGAAGATCTTAGCACTAAAATCTATCATCCCCAATCTGGATCAAGTTGTTGGATTCCTTACATGCTTTCCATGCATGGAGAAGCTACTCATCGAGGTGAAACTTCTTTCCTATTAGTAAACGGTAATCACAACATAGCTCAATTTTTTTGTAATTTTCCCAAATTACGATGACAAGTGTAGTGTTCAAAACTACATCTACGCACTGCACCGAAAGAAATGTTTTTAGTATTTTTTTCTCACGTGATCACCTGCATCATTTTTATGTTGTAATACTATAGTAGCCTAGGCTAGTCATAATGGAAAGTAACTTAGACTACTCTAGTAACTCTATGGTTACCCTAAGGGCAAGTACTACCTCCGTCCTGGTTTACTCTTCCAATTTTGTAGTATCAAAATTTGACCATAGATTTAACTGACAAAATGTTAATGCATGTCACTAAGAACTATATCGTTGGATTCGTATTTGAACATAATTTCAAATGGTGTAATTTTTAGTGACATGCATTGGCATTTTATTAGGTAAATCTATGGTCAAAATTTTATACTAAATACGAGGTAGTATTCCCTCCGTCCCAAAACTCTTGTCTTACATTTGTTTAGATACGGATGTATCTAACACTAAAATGTAACTAGATACATCCGTATTTAGACAAATTTAAGACAAGAATTTTGGGACGGAGGGAGTACAAAAGTGGGCTATGTAGGCCAAAACATGTGCCAAATTCAGTTGTGATGCATTTGGCATCGATGCCCCTCCATTGCTCACATGGTGCCCCAATCTGGAGCACCTACTTTGCTCCGGTGCCAAATTAACTCACACAATGAAAAAACACTGCATGGGAGAGAGAGAGGACTGAGGCAATAAAAACACTTGTTTGGGAGAGTGAGAGGCTGGTGTAGTTGGTTTGATTGATTTGTTTATACATGTGGGTCTGTGTGCACAGCGGTGCCAACTCTTTCACATCGCGAGAGTGGTGCCAAAATCTTTTGATTTGACATCGATGCATATTATGTGGCATACTTTTGCGAAATATGGCATCGGCCAGATAGTGGAAGGCAACAAATGCCCAAGATCTTCACGTGCTCCTAGTTAAATGAGAGGAAACAGAAACAGAGAGAGAGAGAGAGAGAGAGAGAGAGTGAAAAAATATCACTAGCCAGCCAACCCTATCATATGAGCGAATGATATTGGTACCTCTTGATGACACGGCAATATTATGCAGCCAGCTACTCTAATATGTTCTCTTCTTTTGCAGATAAAAAAAGACCCGAAAGTGACAAATGTTTTGCACCATAACAATCTCATCGAATGCCTTGATCTCCATCTTACAGAAATTAATTTGATCGACTACCAAGGCATCACATCTGAGATTGAATTGGCCAAGTTCTTTGTTCTGGAGGCAAGTGTGCTCAAGGTAATGAGGTTTGGCGTTCTCTGGCGCAACAATGAATGGCGTGCTGATCACCGCAAGCGTCTAAGCCTAAATGACAAAGTCTCCATAGAAGTTGAATTTGTTTTTGAAACATCAAGTGGCCAGAGACTCGAAAACTTATTTGCCCATTAGTGACTTGTCAGGGCGGTGGATTTTAGTTTGTACGTTAACGCTGCATCCACCTAAAGTAACGAAAGTTCTTACGTGAACTTCCTAGTAATTCCCTCTTCCTAGGTGCAGCATTACTCCTAACATTTGTAATATCAGTTTGAAACTTGTAATATTGTCGTGTCCTATTCCTGCGTTTTCAAAATCCTGCGAATCAAACAGGTCCTAAGTTAGTGATGATGTTGTGCCTCCCATCTTTCAACAGTAGCCGTCGGATCTAGATCTGACACATACAAACCAAGCTTCTCCATTTTTGCAAAAAGATGCCCGCACTTGTTCCCTATTTACAAACAACTCCTTGTCGCTCACAATCAGCCTTATCTCCTCCCCACCACATCTAGAAGGCCGTGGAAAAATCTGGCGCGATGGCCGCTGCCGGAGAAGTCCACCCCCAATCTTGGTGTTCCGTGCAATGCACGGGCATCTACGCATGGGAAATTATGTCGAACAGGTCTAGTTGTAAGCAGGCTAGCTCTACAACCATGATGATAGTGACTGCAGACGGTGAGGCTGACTATGGTAGTACGTAATAATTTGACCAACGGGTAGTACAGTGCTAGTACTCCTAGGAGTACTACATTGGTAGTACTACTACTAGTACTAGTAGCACCACCGTCTGGATTTAGGAGTACTACCACGTCCATCTAGATTTTAGTATTTGACTAGCAATATCTATTAATGCATATCACAAAAAATGTACTACTCCCTCTGTAAATAAATACATGGTGTTTATTCCTATCGGTGAGAGAACTTAATGTTTTCTAGATAACTAGAGTCTTAATAGGATTACATGCAATGAACTAAACACTGCATGTCATGTTTGGTAGTCTCAAGTCATTGAAAGCATGCACAGCCCACATCTCTCATTGGTTGATATGTCACGAAATAAGAAACAAGGAGGGAGTTAATGCACCATGCCTAAGTGTTTTGGGATTATTTGGTTTTCATAATGTGACTTACACAACATTTTTGTTTACATGCATTAACATTTTATTAGTTAAATCAAAGGTCAAAACTTGGCGCAAAATGCAAAGGGGACCAATAAACCAGTAAACATCAAACTTCTCTCGTTTGGCCCCAACTAGAGGTCCGGTGAGATGACTATACTGCACCGGCACGGAGGGGGGCACAGCTTCATTGACTTACGACAACTGCCTTTGGGTGAATGACACATGGGCCCAGGGGGTGGCTGGCCCACCTATCATACAGCCAAAGGCAGGTGCAGTAGAGGGCCGAGGAGTAGTACGGAATCCTACGCACCTACAAACGCTAACCAAGGGCAAGAGTGATCACTTGAATCGCAAGATCAGTTGACTAGTAGAAGCTAAGCTAGACCCATGGAGGCGATGAGCGCGAGCATCAGCCGGCTGTGCCAGATGGTCCACGATGCCGGCCTGCGGCCTGGCAACGAGGAACGTTTCCAGGTAGTATTGCTTGAGGCTGGCAGGGCGAGGGGCCGCTTGGACGACAGCTTCGTCTCCTTGTTCGACGAGGTCCTCATCAGTTTCCTCGACAAGTTCATCATCGTCAAGAAGCTCGCGGACGACTTTGACGTAAGCCTTCAGCCGACGCACCCAGGCTCTGCGATGCCCGCCACCCTCAACGGCCACTATGGTGACAACCTCTTCGACGCACTGGTGGCCCTGCGACTGCCCGCCGTCGCGTCGGAGAATGTCCACCTTGAGGTCGCGCTCGCTGCGCAGCGCCTGGCGCAGCAAGACACCATGGACATAATCACCCACGTCTACGCGCATGCAAGAGGAGGACAATAGGACGCTGGCCTTCTTGGACCGCAGGGCAACCTTGGACGCACTGTTCAGAAGCACGTTGAGCTCGCCGCCAACGCCGCTGCTCCTCACACGTCGGTTGGTGACCCGGCACACTAGAGCATGAGGATGTCGTTGATGGATCCGTATGTATTTTTATCTTTCCGTCAAATCCATGTAGTAGTATATGATACTACCGTAATTATCTTACCTTTCGCATCAACTTCATAATTTTCATACATACTCCATGCATGAACAGCGCCAGAACCAAACTTCTCATTACTCTAGGCAAAATCGTTATTTTCTATCTATCGATCGCGCCATGGAGCAGAACCAAATTTTACAAGTTACGAGTTCAAAAGGAAAAGCCTGCCGTGTTCGCGTCGCACCCCCACACGATTGGTCCGGCACACCGCTCAAGTGGGAATGCGTGCGGTGTTGCATTTTCACTTACAAGTGGGACCGTAGTTGAGCAAACCGACTATCGGCAAACCCCCACCCCGCCCACCATGCGACGGCTGAGAAAACAGGAGGGAGAAGAGATGGTTGTTGCACGGAATCCAAGAAAATTGGTGTCGGATGGGACTCGTGTGGGTGGCATGTGCCGTAGTGCTAGACGTGAATGCTAGTTATGGCCCATGCCACCCCACTATATCGAGCCTATATCGAGGTACAGTACGTAGAACAAATTTCCTGCAGTCCGTGCTCAGCACTCCTCTATCTCTCTTCTCAGCCAGCCAGTGGACGCGCGGAGCCCATCGTCTGTTTGCTCACATGCGGTCCCACATGTCAGTGAAAATGCAAGCGGACCCACTGAACCTGCACATCTTTCACCTCGACGTGCTAGTGATGAGAAACAAATCCAAGAAAGATCTTCGGTGGCCGCTTTTGGAGTTACTCAAGAGTAGTAAGATTCTATTTACAGTTTAACCCAAGATGCACATCTCGTGGCTTCAACTTATCAACTACCACTCTATTTTCTTTCATGACACGACCTGGATGTTGGATGTCCCACGTATCGGCAAAAGGAGGAAGAACCCGACCAAATCTTCAGTTGTGCTCTCGGATTAGACTAGTTGTGCTAACTTAAAATTTTTATTGTGTACTCCCTCCGTTCCAAAATACTTGACTTCCATTTGTCCAAAAATGGATGTGCCTATATACTAAAACATGTCTAGATACATATATATTTTGACAAATAGAAGGCATGTATTGTGCAACGGAGGGAGTAGAATGGATGCAAGTTTTTGTATTGGGAAGAAGAGTACATCCATATATTGACAGAGCGCAATTTAGTAGATGTTCTATCACTTTTAGCTAGCACAGAGGCTATAGATGAGATTATTGCACTTGTTGATACTCCTACTTGGTATGCGGGTTGCTGCTTAGACGCGGAGAAAAACGGACCGAAGGGAGTACTAGAATAGAGGCTAGACATGAGACTAGATGCGAGGAAGCAACGTCTACTTATTTACACTCGAAGAAGAAAGAAGCACGCAAGATCGAGCCTCCGCAGATCAACAATGAATGCATTGAGAAGGCACTAATCCAACTTACAGGAGTAGTAAAATGTATTCTTGTGGTTCTTGTTTTCTTTTGTCTTGCTTTTCTAGTCAAAATTATCATTGGAGTTCGTGCAAAACGAAGGTCCGTTTGGGGTCGTGCGTTGCAGTTGGCCTTACAAGTGGGACCGCAGTTAAGGAAACCGACTATCGGCAAACCCCCACCTTGCCCACCGCGCGATGGCTGAGTTAGAGAAACGATGAGGTTGAAGAGATTGCTCTAGCACGGACTCCAAGAAATATGATGTCAGATGGAAGTCATGCTGGTGGCGCGTGCCGTACTCCTGGACGTGAATGCTTGTTCTGGCCCATGCCACCCTACTACTCCTACTAGTATCGAGGATTCGAGGTGCTGGTTACGTAGTACAGTATGGCTACAGTAAAAACACTCGCACGACGCACAAAGCATGTGAAGCTAGTACAAATAGTGTACTACTATTGTTGATTGGCCCCATCCGATAACCTGTTGCAATGCACGTACAATTATGTATTCAGAAAATATTTTTTTTGCCTCGTCAAACCACTCACTCACAGAAGCAACTCGAAAGCCATTCATAAATTTAGTAAGTTTATCACAGGCATATCATTTTATTACATACAACAGGTCATCAACCCACATCGACAACGAGGATACATTATAAATACTAAAGTTTTCACCACACAACAAATAACAAGCAATGAAATGAACTTCAACTCAACCATTCCTCGGCGTTGGAAACGCTTGCTTTGAACCACAAGTGATTCTCTGGGACAGGCCATCCATTGTCGATCTGGAGACCAACACAGGACTGATCATCCAGGCTGAAGCGGCCTACTATATCAGTACCAGGGTAGGGAACCACCCAAATGTCTGAGGTATAGACACAGTTGCTTCTCATAAATGGTAGTAACGTTTTGTCAACAGCAGTTGGATCGCCTTTCACCATCATTGGATAGTTTTGTCCAAGGAAGAGAGAGGTTTCTCCAAGACTATCAATTCTGTACCAGGGAGAAGGAGTTGGCGCTAGCACACTAGTATCCATCCCGAATACCATGCAACGGGTGTTGGAATAGGTCCGGAGAGTGTGACCATGGGAGACTACACCTGCTTCCTTAGCAGTAACATCATCAGTGGGCTGTATACACACGAGAAGAGGTGATCCATCAGAATTAGTTGCCATGCGCCAAATAGTATATGGGCGCTGCTCGTCCTCATGCTCGTGATCATCACCATCATCATCTCCCCCTTGATTATAAAAATCTTCAAGTATAGGTGGTGGAACCTTGGAAACACAATAAGAAGGTTAATTAGTAAGGCTGGCCATAGTGGGGTAACATAAGTAGTATCATGCACTTGGGACTTGCAAACATGCTTATGTGGCAGGCGATTAAGGAAGAGAGAGATGGTTATAGTAACATAGGTAGATACCATAACATAATAAATGTGATGCTACTATGTGTCATGCATGGCAATAAATGAGACCACCTATGATACTAATCTAAGATACTATGCACTATAGAGGTAGTAACATAAACTAGTAACATATGCATGTTACTAGTCTAAGTTACTCCCCACAATGACCAGCCTTGCTAACCCGCATGCATGTGGATGAAACAATTATAATTACGGTGGAAGATAAACATACCGGAACAACGAGGATGCCATGCAAAAATAGTGCCACGAGTGATGGCAGCAAACACAAGGCCCTCGTATTGAATTGCATCACAATACTCATCCGTGTACAAAATCTGATTTTTGAGCAATATCCATCCAGTCAAACCACTGACGACGGCAACAAGCTTGTCGAAGATAGCAACAACTTCATAGTTGTTGTAATTCCAAGAGCGGTTGGGGACTCAAGAAATTGCTATCTTCCTTAGAAGACAGTCACCATGATTGTATTTGAACGTGCGTACAATACCGGTGTGCTCAACCTCTGGGCAGTCTGCTGAGATTTTTGGAAGTGGAACCCGGTCACGAGTGTACACATTCACAAGTTCCCACTTGCAGTTGGACCCAATGTAATCAACCCAATCTCCATTTGCGCCTGCCCAAGCCTTGCCCTCAAGCGATGGCATCTTAACATCATACGTATCATTATCAAGCGACATCAACTTGCACAGGGCGAGGCCTCCATCGTGACGGCGCCAGTCATCAGGGTCACGGCGAAGAAGATAGGGGAGATCAAACCACTCCTTGACTCTTGGGTTCCTTGTAATGATGTCATTAGTTGAGTCGAGAATGGGCTTGAACGAACCTACCATGCTAGCCGAGGTGATGACGTCGCACCGATCAATGAGTTCCTCCACCACGTCATATTTAAGATCGGGGCAAGAATAACGGGGTCGTTTCTGTCCTGTTCCCTCCATGGAGAAGATGATCGAACAATGGCAGAAGAAAGGGTGAAGGGCTGAAGGAAAATGGTTGAGGGAGAGGAAGAGCGTGCGACAACAGTTCCAAATCGAGAGGGAAAGGCGAAGAGTCGGTGGACGGTTGCCAGTTTGCCACGGTTCACGAAGGGGCGCCCCGGCCTACACGTCGGTTTGGAAATACTCCTACTACTCACCGTCGTCTCACTGATATGTGGAACGGGACCACATGTCAATGAGACATGGTGTGTAATTTCTCGTGCAAAATGCGATCTGGCCGCGTTGGCCTGAGGTGCCGCATTAGTTATCAGCCTTTATTTTTTTAATGGCGCGCCGTTCAGTTTTGAAGCACGACTAACTGGTACTGTACGCAGAGAAAATATAAACTACTCTACCACTACTCCACCTCCAGTACTAGTAATATAAAGAAGATATATAGGCTGGAGCTTTAGCGCTTTCTTGCCAAGGGCTGCCCACTTGCTTCTCACACTACCACCCTCTCTCCAGATCTAAAAAAGGCGGCCCCTCTCTCCCTCCTCACCGGTGGTCACAGATCTACCGGGGAAGAAAAGGACGTGCAGCGTTGACGCACTCGTCGTCGGCGAGTGAGGTCACGCACTAACGACAAGGCCGTCCTCTCAGACCTAGCGCCCGCGCGGGATCGTTGCCGTAGTGTGTGCGGAGGACGACGACCACGAGTGAAGCCACTTCCCGCCGACCCTCAGGTATGCTACCTCTTTTCGAACGATACCCTTGTTCTATTGCCCCATCTGGCACGTCGTTGCATGTGGATCTTTTTCCACTCCACCATCTTCCCAATTTGCTATCCTCAGCTCTGCTGGCCACGCAGACGAAAACCATAATTTGCACTATTAAAGGAAACCCTACTTCATGTAGACTAATGCATGTCTGGGTTGAATAAGGAAAAGAAGGGAGACTATACTATCCAAGAGAGTAGGCATCGAACCCGCATCTAGGTTGAAAAGGGGAAAATCAGTAGCTAAGGAACGAGTCTCGTGTCTCTTGGTTGAAGAAGGGTAGAAAGGCATGACAACGCAATAGAGAATGACCAGGTCGATCGGTTTGTTGTCCTCACATAGGAAAAAGGTGGCTAAAGAGAACAAAAATGGGACGTAATCCACATATGCTGCCTGGATATTTGTTGCTCTGGGCAACCATACCTCCCTCACCACTCTGCGTCCATGGAGGTACATCGTACTAGTGCGCCCACTGTCTGAATGGGCCTCCCATGCTCTTATTGCCACTTTTTTGCTGTTAGTATAACACCAGCAATCAATTCAATCAATGCTACTGCTAAAGTGATGCCACATTTAACTAATGCTGCTCTCAGTCTAATGCCACAGATAAATTTAAGCAGTGCCATTTAATGTCACTAGATCATTTCAGGGTTAGCTATTGATTGTGGATGTATTAAAGATTTTTCAGCTAAGTCATTCTAATGCTATTGCACAGCCAGTATACCAACGATAAAACTTGTTACTACCTTCAGATTTTTGCACTGTTAATGCTTATAGATTACATCCCTCACTTTCATGAGATAAGTTAATTTTTTTGTACAGTGTCACCAAAATGCCAAGGCGTTGATGTCATTTTATTTTGGTTAAACTGCACAGACAATTATGAAGACAAGAGGAAAGGTCAAGAGTGGGCACCTCCTCCTCCGGCTATTCTCTTGATTATCAAGAGGAAAGATCAAGTTTTTATGTTTGATCGATTATCAAGATTGGGATAGCAATTTTTAAGGTCCCCCCGAGTTCGAAATGATATTTACCTTGGAGGTACATGGTTTGCAATTTTTTTATACTGTCATTAGTTAATAATGCTAGTTACCTTCAGACTTTTGTATTTGGTTTAATGCTCATGCACAGCTAGTATACCAATGCTGAAACTTGTTACCTTTACATTTTGTATTGTTAATTCTTATAGAAACCTTCGAGTGCTAGAGTTTATAGAAATCTATTCAGTAAAACTATTGTACTGTACCCTATAATAAACTAACTACTCTACTGTTGCACTAGCCACTGGATTAGTGTATATTTGTAGTATTCGAATGGTGTTGTATTAGCATATGGACATAAATAAAGTGTGGCAAGCTTTCCCAGATATGTGCTCAAGAAAACTACTACCTGTTTTTCTAAATACTAGACGTTTGGGTACTTTAAATTGAACCGCGAAAATGTCTTATATTAAGGAACAGAGGGTGTAGAGTTCACTCAAATTATCCCGGTAAAGCTAGTCACACCTTTGTTAAAATTAATGTTCATTATGTTATCAGAGGAGGTCTGTATGTTTGTCTCTAATGCATGTCTACTACATACCCGACATCATGATGTAATGTTAAGTCATTTCCTTTTGTACAGTGTAACTAAATTGTCAAGGCGGTGATGGCATTTTATTTTAGTAGAACTGTACAAAATTTTCTTAAAAGAAGAGGAAAGGTCAGGAATGGCTCAGTTTTTCAGAAAAAACTATATATGCCTTCCTGACATCAGCCGTTGTTGCTTTATTTATTCCTTCAAACAGGTGGTTAGAAACAGTCTTGCTACCTTTTCCCATTAAGAAATTGGAATGCTTATATTTGTGAGTCTATGCTTCAACTAGTGCCACTTTTATAGTAATCACACTTTCAATATCTATGCAAATAGGGATGCTCGATTTTAGTGGAGCTGCCCAAAAAGTCCAACTAGTTCAACATTAGGAGCATGTTTTTTTCCAACCCTTTATATCCAATTAGTGGCACTATGAGCTGTTCATTACGAAGGTACATGGTTTGCTACTATCTTGCTACTCTTTTTGTACTGTCATTAGATAGTAATACTAGTGGTTTGCATGTGAAATTTATCGGCAGGGTGGACCTACATTGGAGGTGCAGGACATGATTCAATGATTGGATGCTCAATTTCGGTTGTATCGATTTCACCTCTTCCATCACTGCAAACATGGTGTGGTATATGTTTACTAGCTGCTTGATATTTGTGCAGACAGAGATGTCTGCCCGTTGTTATTTGGCAAACAAACAAAGTGTTCGCAATTTTGGTTGAACTGCACAAGAGAATAGTATAGTCACTGCATGCGGTGCCATTTGAAAATAGACACAAAGATTGGATAGTCACTTCATGGACTGCAGAAAAGTAGTACTGTACTATGTACTGGCCAACAGTTGGTGCTTCATTGCTTTGGTCTGATTATACAATGGGCATCATTTTCCCTAAGTTAAAGTTTGTATTCCGAAAATAGTCTCGCGGTGTGATCGAGAGAAGACCAAATCATATTGTAGTGGATGTTCCTCCATCATGTGTGGTTCATTCTCATGGTTCCAGCTGTTGGTGAAACCACTTACGTTTGCAAGAGGAATTGTAGACTTCACAAAAAAATTTGTCTTTCAGTCTATACTAAATGTTGGCCAAGAGAAGCATCCATGTTAGTCGGAAGAACAGATGTTTTTTCTAGATCTTTGCTTTTGGAGCTACATATTTGTATATGATCTGTGAATCATTGAGATGCATTAACATGTTGATCTTATGTATGGGAATCGTACTAGTTAGTTTTAGTTGCGACGCAAGATACGAACTGGCTGATCTTTGCTTTTGGAGCTACATATTTGTATATGATCTATGAATCATTGAGATGCATTAACAGTTACTTATTTCTGTTCGCTCAGTGTTTACAAGTTACTGATCGATCACTAGCTAGCCTACAAATGCGCACCTGGCAGTTTTATTTGCGACACAAGATGCGAAGTGGCAGTTTTTTGAATAAAAATGCCTACCTCTGAAGAAACTGACAAGCTACACTATCGATCCTACACGGATAAAAATGCCTATCTCTGAAGAAACTGACAAGCTACACTATCGATCCTACACGGATAAATAGCGTATCACGCACGTACTACCTCCTTTCCGGTTTGCAGGGCTCAATTCAAGAAACGACCTACTCGATCCTACACGAATAAATAGCGGATCACGCACATACTAGTACCTCCTTTCCGGTTTGCAGGGCTTAATTCAAACCTCTCACCAACCAAGGTACTCCCTCCGTCTGGGTTTATTAGTCCCGTGAGCAAAACAGCAAGACCAAGGCATGGCAATAATTAACGGCATTCAGAAGTTTAAGCCTAATTAATTCTGGCGATTTAAGTGGCTGCATGCGTGCCCTCGGTTGCGACTCGTTGCATGCTGCTTCGCGTACTGCCTGCGAGCGATTCTGAGTGCCTGCATGCAGCCGGTCGTAATTAAGACAACTAACTGATGCGAAAAAAGATACGCTTTAATTGTTGCGGGCTTTTTAAATCCAAGGAATCATTATTGACAAGGAGGGAGATGATTCGAGTGCACTCGTTTGACCGCCATGCCGGCGTGTGACCCAGACGGGATGGGACGGCACAGTCATAATTTCAGTTTCCCTAATTTTCCACGGCAAGCTGGCGCACTAAGCCATTATGCATTGAATTCCGATGATCATCGCGCTACCTTCCCCCTATAAGTACTGTTTCTCGGCATTCTCCAGTGCCACCGTGACCCAACTCTCCATATCCTCATAAGGCCCCACCAGCCCGACTGTCACGCCCAATATGCGATACTATCCTAAAGATACTCGAAGGTCCCACCAAGGATAGAACCGCATATAGAAACACTTTTGCAAGGTGGATATCATTACATCAACATTACATAATAGATGGGGATACATACAAGAGGCATACAATGCCACACGAATACAACAATATATCATACACAACATCAACATCCGTAGTCGACTACGGATGAAACACAAACAGAAGCTCAAACGACATCCACCCTGCTAGCCCAGGCTGCCGACCTAGAACCTATCCCCTGATCGAAGAAGAAGCAGAAGAAGAACTCCAAAACAAGTAACCATCACTCTCGCGTCATGATCATCGCAAAACCTGTACCTGCAACTGTTGTTGTAGTAATCTGTGATCCACGAGGACTCAGCAATCCCATTACCATGGGTATCAAGACTAGCAAAGCTTAAAGGGAAAGGAAGGGGTAAAGTGGTGAGGCTGCAGCAGCGACTAAGCATATATGGTGGCTAACATACGCAAATAAGAGCGAGAAGAGAGCAAACGGAACGGTCATGAAGCTAGCAATGATCAAGCAGTGATCCTGAACTCCTACTTACGTCAAACATAACCCAGAAACCGTGTTCACTTCCCGCACTCCGCCGAAAAGAGACCATCATGGCTACACATGCGGTTGATGCGTTTCAATTCGGATCTTGTGTCAAGTTATCTACAACCGGACATTAACAAATTCCCATCTGCCTATAACCGCAGGCACGGCTTTCGAAAGATTATACCCTGCAGGGGTGTCCCAACTTAGCCCATGATAAGCTCTCGCGATCAATGAAGGATATACCTTCTCCTAGGAAGACCCGATCAGACTCGGAATCCCGGTTTACAAGACATTTCGACAATGGTAAAACAAGACCAGCAAAGCCGCCCGATGCGCCGACAATCCCGATAGGAGCTGCACATATCTCGTTCTCAGGGCAACACCGGATGAGCAATCCGTACAACTAATACCAGACCTCAAGTTTCCCTGAGGGGGCGCTGCAAAGGGCTCTGGTTCAGACCAACACTTAGACAAGCACTGGCCCGGGGGGGGCTAAAATAAAGATGACCCTCGGGCTTCGGAAACCCAAGGGAAAAAGGGCTAGGTGAGGCAAATGGTAAAACCAAGGTTGGGCCTTGCTGGAGGAGTTTTATTCAAAGCGAACTGTCAAGGGGGTCCCATAAATCACCCAACCGCGTAAGGAACGCAAAATCCAGGAACATAACATCGGTATGACGGAAACTAGGGCAGCAAGAGTGGAACAAAACACCAGGCATAAGGCCGAGTCTTCCACCCTTTACCAAGTATATAGATGCATTAATAATATACGAGATATTGTGATATCCCAACCAAAATCATGTCCATCATGGGGCAATCTTCAACTTCACCTGCAACTAGCAACGCTATAAGAGGGGCTGAGCAAAAGCGGTAACATAGCCAAACAATGGTTTGCTAGGAAGGGTGTCAAAGGTTAGGGGCTGACATGGCAATTGGGAGGCTTGAGGACAAGTGATAGGAAGCGCAGCATAGCGATAGAACGAAGCAACTAGCATAGCAATGATAGTAATGAGATCCAGGGTAGCGGTCATCTTGCCTGAAATCCCGCTAGGAAGAAGAACGAGTCCATGAAGAAGACGAACGGGAGTAGTCGAACGAATCCTCACAATCGCAACATTATCGGATCTAAGAAGCAACACCGGAAAGAAAGAAACAACATGGTAAATGCACAAGCATAAACATGGCATGATGCACAAACAAGTATGATGCATGTCCGGTTTAAAGAGCATGGCATGGCAAAGTGCAACAAACAATACTACAAGTTAAGTGGAGCACAATATGCAACGAGTTACATATTGACAAAACACCACATGCAATTATTTAGTTTGATCTCGGTTATGTACCCAACAACATTAAATGTTATTAAACATGGCAAGGGGTGAAGCACAAGAAAACTACCTATATAGGCAAGTTTAAATGAGGCCGGAAGTTACAAACAACAATTCCGAAAAATCCCCATGTGCATATTCTAGTTTTGGTACTGTTCTGCCTATTACATAATTTTAGAGTTGTTAAACAGGAAAATAAAGTGGACCATGTTAAACTAGGCATTTTTCCACCCCATTTACATATAAAGTTTATTTAAAACGGAGCTACGGTTATTTAGTTATGAAATAAATCATTTTAACATGGCATTTAAGCAAATTTAATCAAATAGCATTTTAAACATTTTAAACATGGATGAAAGTGGCATATTATTAATCTACACAAAATTCTAAGCATTTTACATATATAAATTATTTACATATGATGCACGGTTCATGAGGTATTATATGCATGGAGTCTAGGGGTTTTTCTGCAAATCTGTAAATCACTGGAATAATAGACAAATTCGTTGCAACAGGAAAAAAACAACACTAGGCTGAAACTGCTGGGTGCTGGGCTGGGGTTCTGCTCACATTGGGCCTGGCCCGGTCGGTGGAAGAGGCAGGCCGGCAGGGCGCTGCCGGGCTGAAGCACAGGAGTGGTTGGGCCAAATCTGGCGATGGGGAGGTGGCCCAGGCGCGTGCGGTCGAGGGCGCGGTCAACGCTCGCTTGTAGTGAGCCGCTACTGATCGTCTCTGAAGAACAGAAACAACAGCAGGGGAGGCCGGCGATGAGGGCTCGGGGACGAGCTCACTCCGGCGAGGGATTCGGCGCAGGGAGGGAAGCGGCGGGACTCCGGCGCGGCAAGGAGCTCGGCGGACGGGGTCGAGCTGGAGGAGCTCAGAGCCTCAGGTGCATGCGGTCGCTCGAAGCTGAGGACGAGCGGGCGTCGCGGCTCCAGGAACATGGCAGGGTGGCGAGATCCAGCGGTCTTGGCGACGGGGATGACGCGGAAGCAGCCGGAACGGGCGGAACGAAGCGCGGGGAAGCCGTGGCACCTGGGTTCAGATCCGGCAAGGGAGGAAGGCATGGGCGCGCGGCGCCGGGGCTTGCGGCTGAAGGTCCAACAGGGCGTCGGGTCCCTTGGCTCAGGCGCGAGTAGACGAAGGCAGAAGCGGTTCGAAATGGAGGCAGCAAGGAGAGTTGATGAGGCCGTCGACGTTCTTGACTTGGTGGCGCAGCCCTTGCAGGAGAAACACGGTGACCACACGGTTAGCGGCAGCAGTAGGAGAAGAACAATGAGAAACGGAGAGGAGACGCAGTGAGGAGGACCTGCGGGTCGGAGCGGCTTGACGGCGGGGCCATGGCGATGGACCTGGTCGCCGGTGGCTTGCCGGAGATGCGCCCGCTGCGCAGGTCCTGGTGCTCCGGTGGCTCGCGGTCGCCGGAGGCGTGGAGACGAGCAGAGGCGGGAGGAGACGACTGCCTCGATCCAGATCGGATCGAGTGCTGTGGGAGGCTCTCTGGGCTGTCGGATCTGAGATCTGGCGGTCCAGATCGGGTGGGGTTTGGCTGGTGGATCTGGCCAAGTGGAGGTAGGGGACTGGGTGCGTGTGGATTGCGAGGAGAGCGGCGGCGGCTGCGGGATTGGAGGGAGTTGGTCTGCCTAGGGTTTAGGTTAGCTAGAAATGGAATAGGGGAGGCCTCTATATATAGTAGGTGGATGATAAGAGGGAGTATGAGGGTAATCTGGACCCTTCGATTATAATCGAATAGCCCGGGACAATTAGGTTAGGGTAGATCAAATAAGAAACCAAAAATATTTGGGGGATGATCTGAATCCAACGGTGATGACCGAGCGGGTCGGGTCCGGGAGAAGTTTTCGGACTAGGTTGCAGAGGTGGTCGGTGGCTGAGCAGAGGAACAAGGCGATCGCGTGCGAGTGGGTGGTTGGTCTCAGAACGGTCAACGAAGACAAGCGGTCTGACAACAGGTCAACGAAGATAAAGAGAGAAGTGGTAACTACGAACGGCTACGAGTTTTGTGAAAAACATGCGGATGCAATGCTCATGATGCGATGAGATGAAAAGCAAGACATGAATAAAATGCAAAATGAACGACAAAAACCCAACCACGAAGAAAATAACATATCGCATCTCCGGAAAAAGCAAGAGTTGGAGTTACGAATATGGAAAGTTGTATCCGGGGCGTTACAACACTCCACCACTATAAGAGGATCTCGTCCCGAGATCTAGGATGGCACCGGAGAGAAAAGGAAGAGGAAGATAACAGGTAAACTAAGTTGCTTCTTTGACGAACGAGTGAAACCACGAACCTTGAGAGGTTGAGCAATTTATAAGAAAGAGTACAACAGAGATGAATGAGATTGCAACAATCCATTAGAAAAGAGGAACAAGGAACATTACGAGAACTTGAAGGTTGCAAAGACATGAATCAAGAGTTTAATGGACAAGATAGAATTCGAAACCACTCCGGTTAAAACAAGATGAGAGAGGAAGAATTCGGGCAGCACTCCAGTTGAAAAGAGATGCAAGACTTGATAAGGTGAAAACAACTTTAATGGAGGACACGACACGTCGGTTAAATGGATAAGCATGAAAAGAACATGACCTTCACAATTCGAGATGATGAGTGAAGAGAGCAACATCAACATACCTCCGGAAGAAAGAATAGAAGATAGATCATTGAAATAAAAGAATGGAGAAGAAAATGCCAACTTCTGCCACAAATGATCTTGGAAAGCATCCTTGCAAAGAAGAATTGAACGGAGTTGTTGGAAAATCAACAATGAAAAGCACAAGCTTATTATGGGCTTATGGCAAACATCTCAAAATGATGAGGTGACAACCGGCCACTAACAGAAACAATTGATTGCTAGAGATCAATGAAGAGTTGAAAACTGCTTTCGCCGAGAGGATAGGAGAAAACTTTGATCATTGATAAGCACCACAATAGCAACATTCCTTAGGGAAGGCTTTAGGTGAAATATGACACAAGATAACTCCAACGAAGAGATTAATGGATTTAAAATACCTCAATCTTGACAACTTGAATCACCAAGGTTAATTGTCAAGAGTGACATAACACCACCTCAAAAGATAAGGTAGAACGAATTGCACTTCGAAATGCAAGATGAAGAATACTTGAACTCCCCAAAACAAAACATGTGTTAAGCACCATGTTTATTTTAGAGTATAGCTTGGCGGATCATAACTTCGAGAGAAATCTTGAAGAACAATTGAAGAATGAAAGGATCCTTGACGAACCACCATGTAGAGCCTCCATGAAGAACTCCGGTAATAAAAGGGTGGTATAAAGGAAGAGAAGTTGAAAACACAAGGTGAATCCTTGCAATGATTTAGATGGAGCTTCGCGACGAGATAATGCGGAAAACTTGGAACTCCAGAAAAGAAAAGATGAAGCATCTCGAACCGAGAATGTGATATGATGACCAACTCCGGAAAGAAAGATGAATCACTTGTACTCAAGAATTTATTCATCATGAATAATCTCCGGAAGAAAAGAATTGAATCACCTCGAGGAAATAAGAATAAGATTTATTGTATGCTTATCCTTCATCAAATTAAATTGATGACAAGCAATGGATTTGGCATACTACTTATTCCCATTGAAAAAAAGGATTAAGAGAGATATAGCATAAATTTGAGAAGGTATTGATAGAACCACCGGTGGGATTGAAACAACGAAAGAACAAGTGAGTTGATACGATAACGAAAGAAGAGAAATCTTGAACGAACCACCATAAGAATTGAAAATGAAAGTAGCGAAGGCACAATTCACCGGGAAGAATTGGAAAATGAATGAATATACTTGAGGGGATTTAGATATAAGAGAACAAAGAGATCACGAACTGATTAGAGAATACTTGAGCGATGCACCGGTAAGATTTGGATAACGAGAGCTGAAGGCTGGAATGAATGATTATGAGATGATGTGCTCCGGAGAATCAAACTGAAAAGGCTCCTGAATAGATCCGGATGGGTGAAAAGAATTCTCACAATCGAAAATAATTTTGAGAGGATGGCATGAAGCTAGAACCATGAATCTCTGGAAGAACGGGTAAGGATTTAAGAGGAACTCTTCTTCGGTCTTCATATGCTGAGAATGATGACGAGAACCACCAAAATTGTTGAGGCACTATGGAACAAAGAAGAATAGAAATGATGAACCAATGATGAAAATATTTTGAAAGCAATCTTGGAGAAAGAACTGACTGATGAAAATTCATTCTTACGTCAAACTTGGAAATGAATTTGAGAATAGCTCCGGGAAAATTAGAAGAGTCAGGTAAGATCCTGGGAAAAGACCTGTGGGTTAGGGCCCACTCGAAAGAAACATCGTTGAACAATTGATTGAAAGGGGGGATTGCACCGGTAGAATTAAATAGCTTGAATGAGAGAAAAACCTTGAAGTAACTCGAACGGATTAAGAATGGAAACATGATTCTTCTGAGATATCTTCAACACTCTGGAACAAATGAATAGCAAGAGGTGAGTGAATGAGAGGTGCACCGGCATGAGAAAGCATTAGGAACGAGGAAAGGAATATGATCAACACTGAAAGCTTGAATTGGATCCACCGGAGAAGAAACAACAATGCAGGATGTGAACTTGAAACTGTTGAGCATCTTCATGGGAAATCACCGGATAAGAACATTGACGGGAAAAGTATGGAGAAACTTCACATCAATAAAAGGGTACTTGATTAAGAAATCTAGGTCCTTGAAGAAAAAGGGTGGGAGGGCGGGAAAACAAAGGTAACTTGGGACGGATGAAACAAACACCGGTGAGAAAACTTAGAGTTGATCTCGCAAATGGGAAAAAATGATAGTATTAGCCTGGAGAGAAGCACGCCGGTTGGAAAATAATTAACATGACAACCTCAATGATCAAGAAGGATTAGCACTCCCATAGAAATATGAGAACACCACTTGAAAGGTATGGAATCAACATCTTGACATTGAAGCAACTCGAATACCACAACTCAAAACAAAACAAAGGATTGGCTTGCAGAAATAAGCCGGAACAAACATATGATAGATCCCATATCGTATCATGTGTCTGTTGGAAAGATATCCTATGAGCTACTTGAATTCCCACCTATAAACTCCCGAAACTTTCTGGTTATGCAATCTGGTGTTGGGGATACAGGGGAAGCAATATATCTCACCCAAACTAACAATACCTACATCCAAGATGTATCCATCCGTCAACACATAACCAAGAAACCTTCAGAAATCGTGTACCTCAACCTTCGAAAAGCATCCGTTATACGAGTTATGGCAATACTCCTGAACTCCCCAGTACTGGGTGACGTCGAGGTTATCTCACCAAAAACTGCATAAAAGAGATTTTCGATGTCGGCAAAACTCAAGTTTTCCAGAACTGCAACGATAAAATTGTGACGACAACACGTCGGAGCTCAACTCCCCGGGTCACTGCCACATAAAAGGCGGGAGGCACCAAGAACAATGTTCTCGTCACAAAACCATCGGAACGATTCCAAGATACCCGTGTGATCCTAAATAAATTTTTTTAGTGAAATTTGAGGAGAGGAAAGTCAAAACATCTATGTTAGGAGTCCTCACCAGAACGACGAAGGGGGCTGAGGAGTAAAAAGAATACTCTCCAATATATATAATCCTAAGACTCAAAATAGTTTTCTTCTAGACTCAACAATGGCCAACAATCAAGGGGCTCCTATGGTCGGTCGAGGCTCTGATACCAACTTGTCACGCCCAATATGCGATACTATCCTAAAGAGACTCGAAGGTCCCACCAAGGATAGAACCGCATATTGAAACGCTTTTGCAAGGTGGATATCATTACATCAACATTACATAATAGATGGGGATACATACAAGAGGCATACAATGCCACACGAATACAACAATATACCATACACAACATCAACATCCGACTACGGATGAAACACAAACAGAAGCTCAAATGACATCCACCCTGCTAGCCCAGGCTGCCGACCTGGAACCTATCCCCTGATCGAAGAAGAAGCAGAAAAAGAACTCCAAAACAAGTAACCATCGCTCTCGCGTCATGATCATCGCAAAACCTGTACCTGCAACTGTTGTTGTAGTAATTTGTGAGCCACGAGGACTCAGCAATCCCATTACCATGGGTATCAAGACTAGCAAAGCTTAAAGGGAAAGGAAGGGGTAAAGTGGTGAGGCTGCAGCAGCGACTAAGCATATATGGTGGCTAACATACGCAAATAAGAGCGAGAAGAGAGCAAACGGAACGGTCGTGAAGCTAGCAATGATCAAGAAGCGATCCTGAACTCCTACTTACGTCAAACATAACCCAGAAACCATGTTCACTTCCCGGACTCCGCCAAAAAGAGACCATCACGGCTACACATGCGGTTCATGCGTTTTAATTCGGATCTGGTGTCAAGTTATCTACAACCGGACATTAACAAATTCCCATCTGCCTATAACCGCAGGCACGACTTTCGAAAGATTATACCCTGCAGGGGTGTCCCAACTTAGCCCATGATAAGCTCTCGCGATCAACGAAGGATATACCTTCTCCCAGGAAGACCCGATCAGACTCGGAATCCCGGTTTACAAGACATTTCAACAATGGTAAAACAAGACCAGCAAAGCCGCCCGATGCGCCGACAATCCCGATAGGAGCTGCACATATCTCGTTCTCAGGGCAACACCGGATGAGCAATTCGTACAACTAAAACCAGACCTCAAGTTTCCCTGAGGGGGCGTTGCAAAGGGCTCTGGTTCGGACCAACACTTAGACAAGCACTGGCCCCGGGGGGGCTAAAATAAAGATGACCCTCGGGCTCCGGAAACCCAAGGGAAAAAGGGCTAGGTGAGGCAAATGGTAAAACCAAGGTTGGGCCTTGCTGGAGGAGTTTTATTCAAAGCGAACTGTCAAGGGGGTCCCATAAATCACCCAACCGCGTAAGGAACGCAAAATCCAGGAACATAACATCGGTATGACGGAAACTAGGGCAGCAAGAGTGGAACAAAACACCAGGCATAAGGTCGAGTCTTCCACCCTTTACCCAGTATATAGATGCATTAATAATATAAGAGATATTGTGATATCCCAACCAAAATCCTGTCCATCATGGGGCAATCTTCAACTTCACCTGCAACTAGCAACGCTATAAGAGGGGCTGAGCAAAAGCGGTAACATAGCCAAACAATGGTTTGCTAGGAAGGGTGTCAAAGGTTAGGGGCTGACATGTCAATTGGGAGGCTTGAGGACAAGTGATAGGAAGCGCAGCATAGCGATAGAACGAAGCAACTAGCATAGCAATGATAGTAATGAGATCCAGGGTAGCGGTCATCTTGCCTGAAATCCCGCTAGGAAGAAGAACGAGTCCATGAAGAAGACGAACGGGAGTAGTCGAACGAATCCTCACAATCACAACATTACCGGAACTAAGAAGCAACACCAGAAAGAAACAAACAACATGGTAAATGCACAAGCATAAACATGGCATGATGCACAGACAAGTATGATGCATGTCCGGTTTGAAGAGCATGGCAAGGCAAAGTGCAACAAACAATACTACAAGTTAAGTGGAGCTCAATATGCAACGAGTTGCATATTGACAAAACACCACATGCAATTATTTAGTTTGATCTCGGTTATGTACCCAACAACATTAAATGTTATTAAACATGGCAAGGGGTGAAGCACAAGAAAACTACCTATCTAGGCAAGTTTAAATGAGGCCGGAAGTTACAAACAACAATTCCGAAAAATCCCCATGTGCATATTCTAGTTTTGGTACTGTTCTGCCTATTACATAATTTTAGAGTTGTTAAACAGGAAAATAAAGTGGACCATGTTAAACTAGGCATTTTTCCACCCCATTTACATATAAAGTTTATTTAAAACGGAGCTACGGTTATTTAGTTAGGAAATAAATCATTTTAACATGGCATTTAAGCAAATTTAATCAAATAGCATTTTAAACATTTTAAACATGGATGAAAGTGGCATATTATTAATCTACACAAAATTCTAAGCATTTTACATATATAAATTATTTACATATGATGCACGGTTCATGAGGTATTATATGCATGGAGTCTAGGGGTTTTTCCTGCAAATCTGTAAATCACTGGAATAATAGACAAATTCGCTGCAACAGGAAAAAAACAACACTAGGCTGAAACTGCTGGGTGCTGGGCTGGGGTTCTGCTCACATTGGGCCTGGCCCGGTCGGTGGAAGAGGCAGGCCGGCAGGGCGCTGCCGGGCTGAAGCACAGGAGCGGTTGGGCCAAATCTGGCGATGGGGAGGTGGCCCAGGCGCGTGCGGTCAAGGGCGCGGTCAACGCTCGCTCGTAGCGAGCCGCTACTGATCGTCTCTAAAGAACAGAAACAGCAGCAGGGGAGGCCGGCGATGAGGGCTCGGGGACGAGCTCACTCAGGCGAGGGATTCGGCGCAGGGAGGGAAGCGGCGGGACTCCGGCGCGGCAGGGAGCTCGGCGGACGGGGTCGAGCTGGAGGAGCTCAGAGCCTCAGGTGCGTGCGGTCGCTCGAAGCTGAGGACGAGCGGGCGTCGCGGCTCCAGGAACATGGTGGGTTGGCGAGATCTGGCGGTCTTGGCGATGGGGATGACGCGGAAGCAACCGGAACGGGCGGAACGAAGCGCGGGGAAGCCATGGCGCCTGGGTTCAGATCCGGCAAGGGAGGAAGGCATGGGCGCGCGGCGCCGGGGCTTGCGGCTGAAGGTCCAACAGGGCGTCGGGTCTCTTGGCTCAGGCAGGAGTAGACGAAGGTAGAAGCGGTTCGAAACGGAGGCAGCAAGGAGAGTTGATGAGGCCGTCGACGTTCTTGACTTGGTGGCGCAGCCCTTGCAGGAGAAACACGGCGACCACGCGGTTAGCGGCAGCAGTAGGAGAAGAATAATGAGAAACGGAGAGGAGACGCGGTGAGGAGGACCTGCGGGTCGGAGCGGCTTGACGGCGGGGACATGGCGATGGACCTGGTCGCCGGTGGCTTGCCAGAGATGCGCCCGCTGCGCGGGGTCCTGGTGCTCCGGTGGCTCGCGGTCGCCGGAGGCATGGAGGCGAGCAGAGGCGGGAGGAGACGGCTGCCTCGATCTAGATCGGATCGAGTGCTGTGGGAGGCTCTCTGGGCCGTCGGATCTGAGATCTGGCGGTCCAGATCGGGTGGGGTTTGGCTGGTGGATCTGGCCAAGTGGAGGCAAGGGACTGGGTGCGTGTGGATTGCGAGGAGAGCGGCGGCGGCTACGGGATTGGAGGGAGTTGGTCTGCCTAGGGTTTAGGTTAGCTAGAAACTGAATAGGGGTGGCCTCTATATATAGTAGGTGGATGATAAGAGGGAGTATGAGGGTAATCTGGACCCTTCGATTATAATCGAATAGCCCGGGACAATTAGGTTAGGGTAGATCAAATAAGAAACCAAAAATATTTGGGGGATGATCCGAATCCAACGGTGATGACCGAGCGGGTCGTGTCCGGGAGAAGTTTTTGGACTAGGTTGCGGAGGTGGTCGGTGGCTGAGCAGAGGAACAAGGCGATCGCGTGCGAGTGGGTGGTTGGTCTCAGAACGGTCAACGAAGACAAGCGGTTTGACAACAGGTCAACAAAGATAAAGAGAGAAGCGGTAACTACGAACGGCTACGAGTTTTGTGAAAAACATGCGGATGCAATGCGCATGATGCGATGAGATGAAAAGCAAGACATGAATAAAATGCAAAACGAACGACAAAAACCCAACCACGAAGAAAATAACATATCGCATCTCCGGAAAAAGCAAGCGTTGGAGTTACGAATATGGAAAGTTGTATCCGGGGCGTTACACCGACGTCGCTCACCACGTCCACCATGCCCCCGCCCGTCCGCGGTAGGCGAGGCTGGAGGCGGTCACCGCCGGAACTAGTGTTCGGTTTTTCACCAGAAGGCAGACGGAGGGAGGAGGCATTCTATCTGTCTTTAGATGGCAATGTGCAGATCGAGGAGTTGTTGGAGCGCGACCGCATGGCGGAGGAGCAGGAGTTGTTGGAGCGCGACCGCCTGGTGGAGGAGCAGCGTAACGCCGATTTGCGCCGCCAGTGGGACATGGAGCAGCAGCGCACCGACGCTCTGAGTCGTGAGCAGAACGCCCGCAACTGGGCCGACTACGTGGAGGCCGGCGCCCGGCAAATAGCCCTGGAGGCTGTCGGGCATGCACGCGTTCACGACGCCGATTTTTACTACCAGCTCGTCAAGTGGGTTTCCCGCTTGGAAGCCGAAGCTTCGGTGGACCACGCCGGCATGGAAAGGGCCAACGCGCGCGAGCAACACGCCCTATCGCACCTCTGGCAAGTCCGAGGCGAGGCGCAAGACGTCGGTGCCGGTGTTTAGCGTGTACCGCCGGCATCGTCTAGTTAGCTAAGAGTAAGTTAGTACTTGTCTAGTGGGAGTAGATAGTTAACTTGGCTATGATGGTTGTCAACGTGGAAGTTCAGTACTCTATATGTGGATCAGACCTGTTACTTTGCTCTGAATGTTGAACTTTTCGTTTGAATGTATGGAATGGGCTATTATTTTTTTAAATGGGTTGTATTTGTCCTCCACGGGTTTAGAGGCTGACTTGTGGGCCTAGCAAGTTGACGCGTACACAATCAGGAGATGATTGTACGTGGAGAGGATGACAGCAGGGACCCGCCAAGGTCATGGCAGTACGCAAGCAAGTACCTCCTTATTTCAAGCCAATAAAAAAATGGCTCCTCCTAGTGGATTTCTAACATCTGGGTCCCATGCCATTGTCAACATAGTCAATAAACGAGAGAATTGCACAACGAGCGGCTGACACCAGGGACCCAGCAGCTCGCCCAGTTATTTTTGTTTTGGGTTAATTTGATAAATGCCTCCGAGAAATGCCACTGCAATTTCCAAACTTTGAAAAATGCCATTTCATGCCATTTCTAGTGGCATTTTTTGAAGTCTGGAGTGGCGTTTTTCAAAGTTTGCAAACTGCAGTGGCGTTTTTCAAAGTTTGCAAAAATTGCATTGGCATTTTTCAAAGTTTGGAAATTGCAGTGGCATTTTTATGAATCGCCATAATTGGAGTGGCATTTATCCAATATGTTTTTGAGACGGAAGCAGGGTGTCAACTGGGCTGTGCGGGACACTCTGGCCTGTCTAGACAACCTTTTCTTTTATGTTTACCACAGACCAGCCCAGTAGTTTTTTTTTCTTTTTGAAAATTTCTAGCCCAGTTTTTTTGTGATTTGTCAAGTAAGTCACTTTATCAGGCCTGTTGGGCTAGACGAGGAGAGCTTCATTCGGCTGGCCGAGAAAATGGCATATCAGTAATGAGAAATGGGCTGTACATTTTTAAAACTCATCAAACCGGCAATTAGTTTCAAATATCTTTTTTTCATTTCGAGATTTTAAATAGCATTGATTTTTATGCGTGGACAATTTATTGGATTTTATATTGATATACATTTATTTTTAAAATCAGTCTGAATGTGACCCGAAATTTCGGGATTAAAAACAGTTCAGACCGCACCGACATATGCAAAATTTCGTATAATTTTTTAACCGTGGCCACAATATGGGCTGTAATGCTAACGAAAAGAATATGGGCTCAAAAAAACCCGTAAGAATTAGCAAATGGGCTGTAAACTATTTGAAATAATGGCAGATGGGTTGTATGCTATTTTCCACAGATTTGAGGCTTTCCACAGATGGCCTGTATACTGTTGGATGTCCATCCAACGGCCGTCGTGCTTCTTCAATCTCTGCTCTTCCTGCTCCAGCCGCTCAAACAAGCGCCGACGGGACTGCCTGCTCCCTCCTCCCCGCGGCCGGCTATGCTACCGCGCAGGCCTCACCGCCCCACCGTAGTCCCATCGCTGGCCTAGCTATCCCTCTACTCACCCTCAGTCGCACACATGTTGTTATTCTCCGGCGACGGCAAACGAACCAGTAAACCCTCGTACTCCTCCGCGTGGGAAATAACTGCCGAGTATTCCCTGGCTCCATGTCGTTCCCTTCCTAGGCCTCGCCGTCGTCCACTGCCCTGGTGCTCTTGGCGCGACCTGGTCAACGTGGTCAATGAACGACATCCATCGGAAGTGGACTGTACGTGGAGAGGCTGACAGCTGGGTCCACGACCGCACGCAAGGAAATGCCTCCTTATTACGCGCAAAATAATGATTCATCCACCTGACATCTGGGACCCACCGAAAGTGCCTTTGTATTTCGCGAAAAAAATCTTACCGCCGCTGACAGCTCGGACCCACCAGCTATATCTTCGCACGCAAGGAAGTGCCTCCTTATTACGCCCAAAAAAAAGAATACTCCCCCTGCTAGCTGGGACCCAGTATAGTGGGCCTACTAAGTTGACGGGACGAAGGGCTTTGTCAACTTAGTCAATATGCATGATTCTAGCTCGACTGACCGTACGATGTCCATCCAACGGCCGTAGTGCTTCTTCAACCTCTGGTCTTCTTGCTCCAGCCGCCCAAAGCAGCACCGGTCGTGCCGCCTGCTCCTGCCTCCCGTGGCCGGCTGTGCTGCCGGGGAGGCCTCACCGCCCCCATACTACTCCCACCACTGGCCAGGCCATCCCTCCACTCCACTCACCCACACCTCCTGTTATTCTGCGGCGACGGCAGCGCAGCCGAACCAGTGAACCCTCGTACTCCTCTCCGCGTGGGCATCCACTGTCGCGTCTTCCCCGGCTCTGTGTCGTCCCCTTCCTAGGCCTCGCTGTCGTCCACCACCGTGGTGCTCCCGGTGTGGCATGGTCAATGTGGTCAACGACCGAATTCCATCAGAAGAATACTGTATGTGGAGAGGCTGACAGCTGGGTCCACGGCAGCCACAAGGAAGTGCCTCCTTATTATGCGGAAAATAATTATTCCTCCACCTGACAGCAGGGACCCACCGGACGGCCACCAGTATTTCGCGAAAAAAACGTTTGCCCCTGACTGCTGGGACCCACCCAACGGGCCACCATATTTTGGAAAAAAAACGTTCCCCCTGCTGTCAGCTCGGACCCACCGGAAGTGCCTCCTTATTACGCACAAAAAAATGAATACCCCCCCAGCTAGCTGGGACCCACCTTGGTGGGAGGCTGACTTGTGGGCCTATTAAGTTGACGAGGACAGAGGGCTTTGTCAACTTAGTCAATATAAACGATTCTAGCTCCAGTGACCGTACGATGTCCATCCAACGGTCGTAGTGCTTCTTCAACCTCTGGTCTTCTTGCTCCAGCCACCCAAAGCAGCGCCGGTCGTGCCGCATGATCCTGCCTCCCATGGCCGGATGTGCTGCCACGGAGGCCTCACCGCCCCGTATTATTCCCACCGCTGGCCAGGCCCTGCGGCGACGGCAGCCTCACACCGTAGCCGAACCAGTGAACCCTCGTACTCCTCTTGGCGCGGGCTTCCACTGTCGCGTCTTCCCCGGCTCCCTGTCGTCCCCTTCCTAGGCCTCGCCGTCGTCCACCGCCCTGGTGCTCTCGGCGCGGCGTGGTCAACGTGGTCAAGGAACGATTTCCATCGGACGTGCATTGTATGTGGAGAGGCTGACAGCTGGGTCCACGGCCACAGCAAGGAAGTGCCTCCTTATTACGCGGAAAATAATTATTCCTCCACCTGGCAGCGGGGACCCACCGGACGGGCCTCCGTATTTCGCGAAAAAAACATTTCCCCCCTAACTACTGGGACCCACCAGCTACACCTTCACACGCAAGGAAGTGCGTCCGGGCAAAAAAAAAACGATTCGCCCCTCTGACTGCTGGGACCCACCAGCTACATTTTTGCACGCAAGGAAGTGCCTGACAGTCGGGACCCACCTGGTCGAAGCGTACGTAGCGTTGTCATTCTGGTCGCGAACGTGTATGTACATACTGGTCGTTGTAGAGGCGCGCACGTGTCGTAGTAGAGGCGCGCACGTAGTATGTACACGTACGTACAGCAGCCAGGGTGCAAGAAAGAAAATACGGCCACGTATGTGTACATACGGGCGGGGTCTCGAACGCCTAGTCGCGCATATGTACGACGAGGGCTCGTGTTCATGGGAGGCAACGGAATGCGTCGTGTTCATGGGGAGGAAACGGAATGCGTCGTGTTCATCGGGAGGCAACAGAATGCGTCGTGTTCATGGGGATGCAACGGAATGCGTCGTGTTCATCGGGAGGCAACAGAACGCGTGGGAGCGAACCGGCTTGGAAGGAACAGGCGATGGAAACGAGGCCCGGCGTACCGCACAACGGAGGAAACGGACCTCCTACGGTCGAAACGGGGGTCCTGTTGATCGGGAGGGGTGTGGCGTACCGCAAAAGGGAGGAAACGGACCTCCTACGGTCGAAACGGGGGTCCTATTGATCGGGAGGGGTGTGGCGTACCGCAAAACGGACGAAACGGACTTGTGTTGGAGCGCTACGGTC